>NW_012289979.1:0-14057 GCF_000151885.1 Dipodomys ordii | reverse complement strand
AAGCCGAAGCAGAAGCAGAAGATGCAGAATCTGGAGAAGCAGAAGGAGAAGCAGAAGCACAAAGAGAAGCAAAAGCAGAAGGAGAAGCAGAAAAACAGAAGAAGCAGAGGCAGTTGCAGAAGAAGCAGAAGATGCAGAAGCAGAAGGAGAAGCAGAAGAAACAGAAGAAGCAGTAGCACTTGCAGCAGAAGCAGAAGGAGAAGCAGAAGGAAAAGCAGAAGAACGAGAAGGAGAAGGAGAAATAGAAGCAGAAGCAGAAGGAGAATCAAAAGGAGAAGCAGAAGAAGCAGAAACAGAAGAATTAGCATAAGGACAAGCACAAGCAGAAGGAGATGCAGAAGGAGTAGCAGGAGAAGCATAAGAAGCAGAAGAAGAAGTAGAAGTAGGAGAAAGAGAAGGAAGAGCAGCAGAAGCAATAGGAGAAGCAGAAGGAGAAGCAGAGGCAGAATGAGAAACAGAAAGAAAAGCAGTAGAAGTAGAAGAAGCAGGAAAAGCAGAAGCAGAAGATAGAGAAGAAGAAGAAGAAGAAGAAGAAGAAGAAGAAGAAGAAGAAGAAGAAGAAGAAGAAGAAGAAGAAGAAGAAGAAGAAGAAGAAGAAGCAGGAAAAGCAGAAGAAGAAGAAGAAGAAGAAGAAGAAGAAGAACAAGAAGAACAAGAAGAAGAACAAGAAGAAGAACAAGAAGAAGAACAAGAAGAAGAACAAGAAGCAAAATGAGAAAAGGAGCAAAAGCAAAAGGAGAACCAGGAGAAGCAGAAGCAGAAGAGGAAGAAGCAGAAGGAGAAGCAGAAGGAGAAGCAGAAAGAGAAGCAGGAGAAGCAGAAGCAGGAGAAGCAGAAGCAGAAGAAAAAGAAGAAGCATGAGACGCAGAAGCAGAGGGAGAAGGAGAAGATGTAGAAGCAGAAGGAGAAGCAGAAGGAGAAAGAGAAGCAGAAACAGAAGGAGAAGGAGAAGGAGAAGTTGGAGAATCAGAAGAAGCAGAAGCAGAAAGAGAAGCAGAAGAAGGAGAAGGAGAAGCAGAAGCAGAAGGACAAGCAGGAGAGGCAGAAGAAGCAGTAGCAGGAGAAGCAGAAGCAGAAGAAACAGAAGAAGCCCAAGAAGCAGAAGGAGAACCTGAAGCAGAAGGACAAGCAGAAGCAGCAAAAGCTGGAAAAGAAGAAGCAGAAGAAACAGAACAAGGAGAAGAAGCAGAAGCAGAACGAGAAGCAGAAGAAGAAGTAGAAAGGGAAGGATTAGGAGTAGGAGGAGCAGAAGGAGAATCAGAAGCAGAAAGAGAAGCAGAAGGAGAAGCAGAAGGAGAAACAGAAGAAGCAGAAGTAGGAGAAGCAGAAGCAGAAGCAGAATGAGAAGCACAAGAAAGAGAAATTGAAGGAGAAGGAGAATGAGACGGAGAAGCAGAAGGAGAAGTACGAGAAGCAGAAGAAGGAGAAGCAGAAGCAGAAGAAACAGAAGAAGGAGAAGAGCAGAAGCAGAAGCAGACGGAGAAGCAGAAGCAAAAGGAGAAGCAGAAGAAGCAGAAGCAGAAGAAGAAGAAGAAGATACAGAAAAAGCAGAAGAAGCAGAAGAAGAAGCAGCAGGAGAAGCAGAAGAAGAAGAAGAAGGAGAAGGAGAAAGAGAAGGAGTAGGAGTAGGAGAAACAGAAGGATAAGCAGAAGCAGAAAGAGAAGGAGAATGAGAATGAGAAGCAGGAGAAGCAGAAGCAGAAGCAGGAGAAGCAGAAGCAGAATGAAAAGCAAAAGAAGGAGAAATTGAAACAGAGGAAGACGCAGAAGGAGAAGCAGAAGCAGTAGTAGAAGCAGAAGAAGGAGAAGCAGAAGGAGAACCATAAAGAGAAACAGAAGGAGAAGCAGAAGCAGGAGAAGCAGAATCAGAAGAAATAGAAGAAGGAGAAGAAGCAGAAGCAGAAAGAGAAGCAGAAACAGAAGGAGAAGCAGAAATAGAAGCAAAAGAAGCCGAAGAAGCAAAAGCAGAACCTAAAGCAGAAGGAGAAGCAGGAGAAGCAGAAGAAGCAGAATCTGGAGAAGAAGAAGGAGAACCAGAAGGAGAAGCAGAAGCAGAAAGAGAAGCAAAAGCAGAAGGAGAAGCAGAAGGAGAAGCAGAATCAGTAGCAGAAGAAGCTCAAGATGCAGAACCAGAAAGAGAAGCAGAAGGAATAGCAGAAGAACGAGGAGAAATAGAAGGAAAAGCAGAAGGAGAAGCAGGAAGCAGAAGAAACAGAAGCAGACGGAGAAGCAGAAGAAGGAGAAGGAGAAGCCGGAGCAGAAGAAGAAGCAGAAGGAAAAGCACAAGCAGAAGGAGATGCAGAAGGAGAAACAGGAAATGCAGAAGACGCAGAAGCAGAAGGAGAAGAAGGAGAAGAATCAGAATCAGAAGAAGCAGAAGCAGAAATAGAAAGAGAAGCCGACGAAGAGAAGCAGAACGAGAAGCAGGAGAAGCAGAAGAAGCACAAGCGGGTGAAGCAGAAGAAGAAGAAACAGAAGAAGGAGAAGGAGAAGGAGCAGAAGCAGAAGGAGAAGCAGAAAGAGAAGCAGGAAAAGCAGAAGAAGCAGAAGCAGGAGAAGCAGAAGGAGAAGAAACAGGAGAAGGACAAGAAGCAGAAAGAGAAGCAGTAGAAGCAGAAGAAGCAGAAGCAGAAGAAAGAGAAGCAGTAAGAGAAGCAGTAGAAGCAGAAGAAGCAGAAGCAGAAGAAAGAGAAGAAGAAGAAGACGAAGAAGAAGAAGAAGAAGAAGAAGCAGCATAAGGAGAAGCATAAGGAGAAGCATAAGGAGAAGTATAAGGAGAAGCAGTAGAAGGAGAAGAAGCAGAAGCAGGAGAAGCTGAAGCAGAAGAAAAAGAATAAGCAAAAGAAGCAGAAGCAGAAGCAGTGAGAGAAGCAGAAGAAGGAGAAGGAGAAGGAGCAGCAGAAGGAGAAGCAGAAGCAGAAAGAGAAGCAGAAACAAACGGCGAACAAGAAGGAGAAGCAAGAGAATCAGAAGAAGCAGAAAGAGAAGGAGAAGAAGGAGAAGCAGAAGTAGAATCAGAAGAAACAGAAGAAGAAGAAGCAGAAGAAACAGAAGCAAAAGAAACAGAAGAAGGAGAAGAGCAGAAGCAGAAGCAGAAGGAGAAGCAGAAGCAGAAGGAGAAGCAGAAAGAGAAGCAGGAGAAGCAGAAGAAGCAGGAGAAGCAGAAACAGAAGAAAAGGAGAAGCCGAAGAAGCAGAAGCAGAATCTGAAGCAGAAGGAGAAACAGAAGAAGCACAATCTAAAGCAGAAGCAGAAGAAACAGAAATAGTAGAATAAGCAGAAGCAGAAGCACCAGGAGAAGCAGAAGAACAAGAAGGAGAAGGCGAAAGAGAAGGATTAGGAGTAGGAGAAGCAAAAGGATAAGCAGAAGCAGAAAGAGACGCAGAAGGAGAAGCAGCAGGAGAAGTAGGAGAACCAGGAGAAGCAGAAGGAAGAGAAGCAGAAGAAACAGAAGACGCAGAAGCAGAATGAGAAGAAGAAGGAGAAATTGAAGCAGAAGGAGAAGGAGAAGCAGAAGGAGAATCAGAAGGAGAAGCAGAAACAGAAGGAGAAGCAGAAAGAGAAGCAGAAAGAGAAGCACAACGAGAAGCAGGAGAAGCAGAAGCAGGAGAAGCAGAAGCAGAAGAAGCCGAAGAAGCAGAAGCAGAACCAGCAGAACCTGAAGCATAAGGAGATACAGGAGAAGCAGAAGAAGCAGAATCTGGAGAAGCAGAAGGAGAAACAGAAGCAGAAAGAGAAGCAAAAGCAGAAGGAGAAGCAGAAGAAACAGAAGAAGCAGAGGCAGTAGCAGAAGAAGCAGAAGATGCAGAAGCAGAAACAGTAGTAGAAGCAGAAGAAGGAGAAGCAGAAGGAGAAGCATAAAGAGAAACAGAAGGAGAAGCAGGAGAAGCAGAAGCAGGAGAAGCAGAATCAGAAGAAATAGAAGGAGAAGAAGCAGAATCAGAAAGAGAAGCAGAAACAGAAGTAGAAGCAGAAAAAGAAGCAGAAGAAGCCGAAGAAGCAAAAGCAGAATTAAAGCAGAAGGAGAAGCAGAAGAAGCAGAATCTGGAGAAGAAGAAGGAGAACCAGAAGGAGAAGCAGAAGGAGAAAGAGAAGCAAAAGCAGAAGGAGAAGCAGAAGAAACAGAAGAAGCAGAATCAGTAGCAGAAGAAGCTGAAGATTCAGAAGCAGAAAGAGAAGCAGAAGGAATAGCAGAAGAACGAGAAGGAGAAATAGAAGGAGAAGCAGAAGGAGAAGCAGGAAAAGCAGAAGAAACAGAAGCAGACGGAGAAGCAGAAGAAGGAGAAGGAGAAGCCGGAGCAGAAGAAGAATCAGTAGGAAAAGCACAAGCAGAAGCAGATGCAGAAGGAGAAGCAGGAAATGCAGAAGACGCAGAAGCAGAAGGAGAAGAAGAAGGAGAAGAATCAGAATCAGAAGAAGCAGAAGCAGAAATAGAAAGAGAAGCCGACGAAGAGAAGCTGAACGAGAAGCAGGAGAAGCAGAAGAAGCACAAGCGGGAGAAGCAGAAGAAGAAGAAACAGAAGAAGGAGAAGGAGCAGAAGCAGAAGGAGAAGCAGAAGGAGAAGCAGAAAGAGAAGCAGGAAAATCAGAAGAAGCAGAATCAGGAGAAGCAGAAGGAGAAGAAACAGGAGAAGGACAAGAAGCAGAAAGAGAAGCAGTAGAAGCAGAAGAGGCAGGAAAAGAAGAAGCAGAAGAAAGAGAAGAAGAAGAAGACGAAGAAAAAGAAGAAGCAGCATAAGGAGAAGCATAAGGAGAAGCATAAGGAGAAATATAAGGAGAAGCAGTAGAAGGAGAAGAAGCAGAAGCAGGAGAAGCTGAAGCAGAAGAAAAAGAATAAGCAAAATAAGCAGAAGCAGAAGCAGTGAGAGAAGCAGAAGAAGGAGAAGGAGAAGGAGCAGCAGAAGGAGAAGCAGAAGCAGAAAGAGAAGCAGAAACAGAAGGAGAACAAGAAGGAGAAGCAGGAGAATCAGAAGAAGCAGAAAGAGAAGGAGAAGAAGTAGAAGCAGAAGTAGAATCAGAATAAACAGAAGAAGAAGCAGAAGAAACAGAAGCAAAAGAAACAGAAGAAGGAGAAGAGCAGAAGCAGAAGCAGAAGGAGAAGCAGAAAGAGAAGCAGGAGAAGCAGAAGAAGCAGGAGAAGCAGAAGCAGAAGAAACAGGAGAAGCCGAAGAATCAGAAGCAGAATCTGAAGCAGAAGGAGAAACAGAAGAAGCACAATCTGAAGAAGAAGCAGAAGAAACAGAAATAGTAGAATAAGCAGAAGCAGAAGCACCAGGACAAGCAGAAGAACAAGAAGGGGAAGGCGAAAGATAAGGAATAGGAGTAGGAGAAGCAAAAGGATAAGCAGAAGCAGAAAGAGACGCAGAAGGAGAAGCAGCACGAGAAGTAGGAGAAGCAGGAGAAGCAGAAGCAAGAGAAGCAGAAGAAACAGAAGACGCAGAAGCAGAATGAGAAGCAGAAGGAGAAATTGAAGCAGAAGGAGAAGGAGAAGCAGAAGGAGAAGCAGAAGAAGGAGAAGGAGAAGCAGAAAGAGAAGCAGAAAGAGAAGCACAACGAGAAGCAGGAGAAGCAGAAGCAGGAGAAGCAGAAACAGAAGAAACATAAGAAGGAGAAGAAGCAGAAGCAGAAGGAGAAGCAGAAACAGAAGGAAAAGCAGAAATAAAAGCAGTAGCAGCAGAAGAAGCAGCAGCAGGAGAAGCAGAAGCAGAAGAAGCCGAAGAAACAGCAGCAGAACCTGAAGCATAAGGAGATACAGGAGAAGCAGAAGAAGCAGAATCTGGAGAAGCAGAAGGCGAAGCAGAAGCAGAAAGAGAAGCAAAAGCAGAAGGAGAAGCATAAGGAGAAGCAGAAGAAACAGAAGAAGCAGAGGCAGTAGCAGAAGATGTAGAAGCAGAAGGAGAAGCAGAAGGACAAGCAGAAGAACGAGAAGGAGAAGGAGAAGCAGAAGGAGAAGCAGAGAGACAAGCAGAAGGAGGAGCAGGAGAAGGAAAAGCAGCAGGAGAAGCAGAAAGAGAAGCCGAAGGAAAAGCAGGAGATGCAGAAACAGGAGAAGCAGAAGCAGAAGAAACAGGAGAAGGACAAGAAGCAGAAGGAGAACCAGAAACAGAAGGAGAAGCAGAAAGAGAAGGAGGGAAAGCAGAAGAAGCAGAAGCAGGAGAAGCAGAAGCATAAGAATGCGAAGAAGCAGAAACAGAACCTGAAGCAGAAGGAGAAGCAGGAGAAGAAGAAGAAGCAGAATCTGGAGAAGCAGAATGAGAAGCAGAAGGAGAAGCAGAAGCAGAAAGAGAATCAAAAGCAGAAGGAGAAGCAGAAGAAACAGAAGAAGTAGAAGCAGTAGCAGGTGTAGCAGAAGCAGAAGGAAAAGCAGAAAAACAGGAAGGAGAAGGAGAAAAAGAAGGAGAAGTAGAAGGAGAAGCAGAAAGAGAAGCAGGTAAAGCAGAAGAAGAAGAAGCAGAAGGAGAATCAGAAGGAGAAGCAGAAGAAGGAGAAGGAGAAACAGAAGCAGAAGAAGATGCAGAGGAGAAGCAGGAGAAGCAGAAGAAGCAGAAGCAGAAGGAGAAGCAGGAGAAGCAGAAGAAGCAGAATCTGGAGAAGCAGAAGGAGAAGCAGAAGCAGAAAGAGAAGCAAAAGCAGAAGGAGAAGCAGAAGAAACAGAAGAAGCAGAGGCAGTAGCAGAAGAAGCAGAAGATTCAGAAGCAGAAGTAGAAGCAGAAGGAAAAGCAGAAGAACTAGAAGGAGAAGGAGAAGGAGAAACAGGAGTAGAAGCAGAAAGAGAAGCAGAAGAAGGAGCAGTAGAAGGAAAAGCAGCAGGAGAAACAGAAAGAGCAGCAGAAGGAGAAGCAGGAAATGCAGAAACAGGAGAAGAACAAGCAGAAGAAACAGGAAAAGGACAAGAAGCAGAAGCAGAAGGAGAAGCAGAAAGAGAAGGAGGGGAAGCAGAAGAAGCAGAAGCAGGAGAAGCAGAAGCATAAGAATCCGAAGAAGCAGAAGCAGAACCTGAAGCAGAAGGAGAAGCAGGAGAAGCAGAAGAATCAGAAACTGGAGAAGCAGAATGAGAAGCAGAAGGAGAAGCAGAAGCAGAAAGAGAATCAAAAGCAGAAGGAGAAGCAGAAGAAACAGAAGAAGTAGAAGCAGTAGCAGTTGTAGCATAATCAGAAGGAAAAGCAGAAGAACAAGAAGGAGAAGGAGAAACAGAAGGAGAAGCAGAAGGAGAAGCAGAAAGAGAAACAGGTAAAGCAGAAGAAGAATCAGAAGGAGAAGCAGAAGAAGGAGAAGGAGAAGCAGAAGAAGATGCAGAAGGAGAAGCAGAAGAAGCAGAAGCAGAAGGAGAAGCAGGAAAAGCAGAAGAAGCAGAAGCAAAAGGAGAAGCAAAAGAAGGAGAAGGAGAAGCAGAAGCAGAAGAAGAAGCATAAGGACAAGCACAAGCAGAAGGAGATGCAGAAGGAGTAGCAGGAGAAGCAGAAGAAGCAGAAGCTGAAGGAGAAGCAGAAGTAGGAGAAGGAGAAGGAGGAGAAGCAGAAGCAGAAGAAGAAGCAGAAGCAGAATGAGAAGCAGAAAGAGAAGCAGGAGGAGGACAAGAAGCAGAAGCAGGAGAAGCCGAAAGAGAAGAAGCAGAAACAGAAGTAGAAGGAGAAGCAGAAGCAGAAGGAGAAGCTGCAGAAGAAGTAGAACCAGAAATTTAGGCAGCAGAAACAGAAGAAGCAGAAGCAGAAGGAGAAGCAAAAAGAGAAGCAGAAGGAGAAGTAGAAAAAGCAGCAGAAGAAGCAGAAAAACAAGCAGGAGAAGAAGAAAGAGAAGTAGAAGCAGAAGAAGCAGAAGAAGCAGAAGATGAAGCAGTAGAAGCAGAAGAAGCAGAAGCAGGAGAAGCAGAACCAGAAGAAAAAGAAGAAGCATAAGAAGCAGAAGCAGAGGGAGAAACAGAAGAAGGAGAAGGAGTAGCAGAAGGTGAAGCAGAAGGAGATGCAGAAGCAGAAAGAGAAGCAGAAATAGAAGGAGAAGAAGAAGGAGAAGTTGGAGAATCAGAAGAAGCAGAAGCAGAAGAAGGAGAAGGAGAAGCAGAAGGAGAAGGACAAGCAGGAGAAGCAGAAGAAGCAGAAGTGGGAGAAGCAGAAGAAGAAGAAGAAACAGAAGAAGGAGAAGGAGCAGAAGGAGAAGAAGAAGCAGAAGGAGAAGCAGAAAGAGAAGCAGAAGAAGCAGAAGAAGCAGTAGCAGGAGAAGCAGAAGCAGAAGAAACAGAAGAAGCCGAAGAATCAGAAGCAGAACCTGAAGCATAAGGAGATAGAGGAGAAGCAGAAGAAACAGAATCTGGAGAAGCAGAAGGAGAAGCAGAAGCAGAAAGAGAAGCAAAAGCAGAAGGAGAAGCAGAAGGAGAAGCAGAAGAAACAGAAGAAGCAGAGGCAGTAGCAGAAGAAGCAGAAGTTGCAGAAGCAGAAGGATAAGCAGAAGCAGAAAGAGACGCAGAAGGAGAAGCAGCACGAGAAGTAGGAGAAGCAGGAGAAGCAGAAGCAAGAGAAGCAGAAGAAACAGAAGACGCAGAAGCAGAATGAGAAGCAGAAGGAGAAATTGAAGCAGAAGGAGAAGCAGAAGGAGAAGCAAAAGAAAGAGAAGGAGAAGCAGAAAGAGAAGCAGAAAGAGAAGCACAACGAGAAGCACAACGAGAAGCAGGAGAAGCAGAAGCAGGAGAAGCAGAAGCAGAAGAAACATAAGAAGGAGAAGAAGCAGAAGCAGAAGGAGAAGCAGAAAAAGCAGGAGCAGCAGAAGAAGCAGCAGCAGGAGAAGCAGAAGCAGAAGAAGCCGAAGAAGCAGAAGCAGAACCTGAAGCATAAGGAGATACAGGAGAAGCAGAAGAAACAGAATCTGGAGAAGCAGAAGGAGAAGCAGAAGCAGAAAGAGAAGCAAAAGCAGAAGGAGAAGCAGAAGGAGAAGCAGAAGAAACAGAATAAGCAGAGGGAGTAGCAGAAGAAGCAGAAGATGCAGAAGCAGAAGGAGAAGCAGAAGCAGTAGTAGAAGCAGAAGAAGGAGAAGCAGAAGGAGAAGCATAAAGAGAAACAGAAGGAGAAGCAGGAGAAGCAGAAGCAGGAGAAGCAGAATCAGAAGAAATAGGAGAAGGAGAAGAAGCAGAAGCAGAAAGAGAAGCAGAAACAGAAGGAGAAGCAGAAAAAGAAGCAGAAGAAGCCGAAGAAGCAAAAGCAGAACCTAAAGCAGAAGGAGAAGCAGAAGAAGGAGAAGGAGAAGCAGAAAGAGAAGCAGAAAGAGAAGCACAACGAGAAGCAGGAGAAGCAGAAGCAGGAGAAGCAGAAGCAGAAGAAACATAAGAAGGAGAAGAAGCAGAAGCAGAAGGAGAATCAGAAACAGAAGGATCAGAAACAGAAGGAAAAGCAGAAATAGAAGCAGGAGCAGCAGAAGAAGCGGCAGCAGGAGAAGCAGAAGCAAAAGAAGCCGAAGAAACAGCAGCAGAACCGAAGCATAAGGAGATACAGGAGAAGCAGAAGAAGCAGAATCTGGAGAAGCAGAAGGCGAAGCAGAAGCAGAAAGAGAAGCAAAAGCCGAAGGAGAAGCATAAGGAGAAGCAGAAGAAACAGAAGAAGCAGAGGCAGTAGCAGAAGATGTAGAAGCAGAAGGAGAAGCAGAAGGACAAGCAGAAGAACGAGAAGGAGAAGGAGAAGCAGAAGGAGAAGCAGAGAGACAAGCAGAAGAAGGAGCAGGAGAAGGAAAAGCAGCAGGAGAAGCAGAAAGAGAAACCGAAGGAGAAGCAGGAGATGCAGAAACAGGAGAAGCAGAAGCAGAAGAAACAGGAGAAGGACAAGAAGCAGAAGGAGAAGCAGAAACAGAAGGAGAAGCAGAAAGAGAAGTAGGGAAAGCAGAAGAAGCAGAAGCAGGAGAAGCAGAAGCATAAGAATGCGAAGAAGCAGAAGCAGAACCTGAAGCAGAAGGAGAAGCAGGAGAAGAAGAAGAAGCAGAATCTGGAGAAGCAGAATGAGAAGCAGAAGGAGAAGCAGAAGCAGAAAGAGAATCAAAAGCAGAAGGAGAAGCAGAAGAAACAGAAGAAGTAGAAGCAGTAGCAGGTGTAGCAGAAGCAGAAGGAAAAGCAGAAAAACAGGAAGGAGAAGGAGAAACAGAAGGAGAAGTAGAAGGAGAAGCAGAAAGAGAAGCAGGTAAAGCAGAAGAAGAAGAAGCAGGAGGAGAATCAGAAGGAGAAGCAGAAGAAGGAGAAGGAGAAACAGAAGCAGAAGAAGATGCAGAAGGAGAAGCAGGAGAAGCAGAAGGAGAAGCAGAAGAAGCAGAATCTGGAGAAGCAGAAGGAGAAGCAGAAGCAGAAATAGAAGCAAAAGCAGAAGGAGAAGCAGAAGAAACAGAAGAAGCAGAGGCAGTAGCAGTTGTAGCAGAAGATTCAGAAGCAGAAGGAGAAGCAGAAGGAAAGCAGAAGAACTAGAAGGAGAAGGAGAAGGATAAACAGGAGTAGAAGCAGAAAGAGAAGCAGAAGAAGGAGCAGTAGAAGGAAAAGCGGCAGGAGAAACAGAAAGAGCAGCAGAAGGAGAAGCAGGAAATGCAGAAACAGGAGAAGAACAAGCAGAAGAAACAGAAAAAGGACAAGAAGCAGAAGCAGAAGTAGAAGCAGAAAGAGAAGAAGGGGAAGCAGAAGAAGCAGAAGCAGGAGAAGCAGAAGCATAAGAATCCGAAGAAGCAGAAGCAGAACCTGAAGCAGAAGGAGAAGCAGGAGAAGCAGAAGAAGCAGAATCTTTAGAAGCAGAATGAGAAGCAGAAGGAGAAGCAGAAGCAGAAAGAGAATCAAAAGCAGAAGGAGAAGCAGAAGAAACAGAAGAAGTAGAAGCAGTAGCAGTTGTAGCAGAAGCAGTAGGAAAAGCAGAAGAACAAGAAAGAGAAGGAGAAACAGAAGGAGAAGCAGAAGGAGAAGCAGAAAGAGAAGCAGGTAAAGCAGAAGAAGAAGCAGAAGGAGAATCAGAAGGAGAAGCAGAAGAAGGAGAAGGAGAAGCAGAAGCAGAAGAAGATGCAGAAGGAAAAGCAGAAGAAGCAGAAGCAGAAGGAGAAGCAGGAAAAGCAGGGGAAGCAGAGGCAGAAGAAGAAGCATATGGTCAAGCACAAGCAGAAGGAGATGCAGAAGGAGAAGCAGATGAAGCAGAAGATGAAGGAGAAGCAGAAGTAGGAGAAGGAGAAGGAGGAGAAGCAGAAGGAGAAGCAGAAGCGGAATGAGAAGCAGAAAGAGAAGCAGGAGAAGCACAAGAAGCAGAAGCAGGAGAAGCCGAAAGAGAAGAAGCAGAAGAAGCAGAATCAGAATCAGAAGTAGAAGCAGAAGCAGAAGGAGAAGCAGCAGAAGAAGTAGAATCAGAAATTCAGGCAGGAGAAACAGAAGAAGCAGAAGCAGAAGCAGAAGGTGAAGCAAAAAGAGAATGAGAAGGAGAAGTAGAAGAAGCAGCAGAAGGAGAAGAAGCAGAAGAAGCAGAAAAACAAGCAGGAGGAGCAGAAGTACAAAGAGAAGTAGAAGCAGAAGAAGCAGAAGCAGAAGAAGAAGCAGTAGAAGCATAAGAAGCAGAAGCAGGAGAAGCATAAACAGAAGAAATAAAGAAGCATAAGATGCAGAAGCAGATGGAGAAACAGAAGAAGGAGAAACAGAAGCAATAGGAGAAGCAGAAGGTGAAGCAGAAGCAGAATGAGAAGCAGAAAGAGAAGCAGTAGAAGCAGAAGAAGCAATAAAAGAAGAAGCGGAAGAAAGAGAAGAAGAGAAGAGAGAGAGAGAGAGAGAGAGAGAGAGAGAGAGAGATAGAGAGAGAGAGAGAGAGAGAGAGAGAGAGAGAGAGAGAGAGAGAGGAGAAGAGAGGAGAGGAGAAGGAGAAGAAGACGAGAAGGAGAAGCAGTAGAAGCAGAAGAAGCAGAAGCAGGAGAAGCAGAAGCAGAAGAAAAAGAATAAGCATAAGAAGCAGAATCAGAGGGAGAAGCAGAAGAAGGAGAAGCAGAAGCAGAAGAAGCAGCAGAAGGAGAAGCAGAAGCAGAAGAAGATGCAGAAGGAGAAGCAGGAGAAGCAGAAGAAGGAGAAGGAGAAGGCGAAAGAGAAGGATTAGGAGTAGGAGAAGCAAAAGGATAAGCAGAAGCAGAAAGAGACGCAGAAGGAGAAGCAGCACGAGAAGTAGGAGAAGCAGGAGAAGCAGAAGAAACAGAAGACGCAGAAGCAGAATGAGAAGCAGAAGGAGAAATTGAAGCAGAAGCAGAAGCAGAAGGAGAAGCAGAAGCAGAAGGAGAAGCAGAAGAAGGAGAAGGAGAAGCAGAAAGAGAAGCAGAAAGAGAAGCAGCACGAGAAGTAGGAGAAGCAGGAGAAGCAGAAGCAGGAGAAGCAGAAGAAACAGAAGACGCAGAAGCAGAATGAGAAGCAGAAGGAGAAATTGAAGCAGAAGCAAAAGGAGAAGCAGAAGCAGAAGAAGGAGAAGGAGAAGCAGAAAGAGAAGCAGAAAGAGAAGCATAACGAGAAGCAGGAGAAGCAGAAGCAGGAGAAGCAGAAGCAGAAGAAGAAGCAGACGAAAAGCACAAGCAGAAGGAGAGGCAGAAGGAGAAGCAGAAGAAGCAGAAGCAGAAGAAGAGAAGAAGTGGAAGAAGCAGAAGCAGAACAAGCAGAAGCAGAAGTAGAAAGAGAAGCCGACGAAGAGAAGCAGAACGAGAAGCAGGAGAAGCAGAAGAAGCAGAAGCGGTAGAAGCAGAAGAAGAAGAAACAGAAGAAGGAGAAGGAGCAGAAGCAGAACGAGAAGGAAAAGCAGAAGGAGAAGCAGAAAGAGAAGCAGGAAAAGCAGAAGAAGCAGAAGCAGGAGAAGCAGAAGAAACAGGAGAAGGACAAGAAGCAGAAGCAGAAGGAGAAGCAGAAACAGAAGGAGAAGCAGAAAGAGGAGGGGAAGCAGAAGAAGCAGAAGCAGGAGAAGCAGAAGCATAAGAATCCGAAGAAGCAGAAGCAAAACCTGAAGCAAAAGCGGAAGCAGGAGAAGCAGAAGAAGCAGAATCTGGAGAAGCTGAATGAGAAGCTGAAGGAGAAGCAGAAGCTGAAAGAGAATCAAAACAGAAGGAGACGCAGAAGAAACAGAAGAAGCAGTAGCAGTTGCAGCAGAAGCAGAAGGAGAAGCAGAAAGAAAAGCAGAAGAACGAGAAGGAGAAGGAGAAACAGAAGGAGAAGCTGAAGGAGAATCAGAAGGAGAAGCAGAAGAAGCAGAACGAGAAGCAGAAGCAGAAGAAGCAGAAGGAGAAGCAGAAGGAGAAACAGAAGCAGAAGAAGCAGCAGAAGGAGAAGCAGAAGCAGAAGAAGATGCAGAAGGAGAAGCAGGAGAAGCAGAAGAAGCAGAAGCAGAAGGAGAAGTAGAAGTAGGAGAAGGAAGAGCCGCAGAAGAAGAAGAAGAGGAAGAGAAGAAGAAGAAAGCAGAAGAAGCAGAAGCAGGAGTAGCAGAAGCATAAGAATCCGAAGAAGCAGAAGCAGAACCTGAAGCAGAAGGAGAAGCAGGAGAAGCAGAAGAAGCAGAATCTGGAGAAGCAGAATGACAAGCGGAAGGAGAAGCAGAAGCAGAAAGAGAATCAAAAGCAGAAGGAGAAGCAGAAGAAACAGAAGAAGCAGAAGCAGTAGCAGTTGCAGCAGAAGGAGAAGCAGAAGGAAAAGCAGGAGAACAAGAAGGAGAAAGAGAAACAGAAGCAGAAGGAGAAGGAGAATCAGAAGGAGAAGCAGAAGAAGCAGAAGGAGAAGCAGAAGGAGAAACACAAGCAGAAGAAGCAGCACAAGGAGAAGCAGAAGCAGAAGAAGATGCATAAGGAGAAGCAGGAGAAGCAGAAGAAGCAGAAGCAGAAGGAGAAGTAGAAGTAGGATAAAGAGAAGGAAGAGCTGCAGAAGCAATAGGAGAAGCAGAAGGAGAAGCAGAAGCAGAATGAGAAGAAGAAAGAGAAGGAGTGGAAGCAGAAGAAGCAGGAAAAGAAGTGCAGATAAAGAGAGATGATGATGATGATGATGACGATGATGATGAGAGAGAGAGAGATGAGAGATGATGAGAGAGATGAGAGAGAGAGAGAGAGAGATG
>NW_012289978.1:0-3142 GCF_000151885.1 Dipodomys ordii | reverse complement strand
TCATGCTGCTGTGTCCTCTGCTCTGTCCCACTGTGTCCCCCTCTGTGTCCTGCTGTGTCCCGCTGTGTCCCCTTTGTGTCCCCTGCTGTGTCCCGCTGTGTCCACACTGTGTTCCCCGTGTTTCCCGCTGTGTACCCTGCTGTGACCCGCTGTGTCGCGCTGTGCCCTGCTCTTTCTCCGCTGTGTCCCCGCTGTGTGCCCAGTGTGTCCCGCTGTGTTCCCCGCTGTGTCTAGCTTTGTCACTGCTGTGTCCCGCTCTTTCCCCACTGTGTTCCGCTGTGTCCCGGCTGTGTCCCGGCTGTGTGCCCGCTGTGTAATCTGCTGTGTCTCGCTTTGTACCCGTTGTGTCTCGCTGTGTCCCCCGCTCTGTCCCCCGCTGTGTCCCGCCTTGTCCCCCTCTGTGTCCCGCTGTGTCCTGCTGTGTCCCTCGCTGTGTCCCGCTGTATCCACGCAGTGTCCCCGCTGTATCCCACTGTGTCCCGCTGTGTTCCGTGTTGTCCCGTTTGTGCCCCTTAGTGTCCCCCACTGTGTCCCCACTGTGTCCCCGCTGTGTCCCGCTGTGTCCTCGCTGTGTCCACTGCTGTGTCCTGCTCTGTTCCCCGCTGTGTCGCCCACTTTGTCCACACTGTGCCCCTCTGTGTCCCTCTGTGTCCCGCTGTGTCCCGCTGTGTCCTGCTGTGTCCCCCGCTGAGTCCCGCTGTGTACCCGCTGTGTCCCAATGTGTCCTCGCTGTGTCCCCCGCTGTGTCTCGCTGTGTCCCTCTGTGGCCCCTGCTGTATCCCCTGCTCTGTCCCACTGTGTCCCTGCTGTGTCCCTACTGTGTCCCCGCTGTGTCCCGCTGTATTCCGCTGTGTCCCCCGCTGTGTCCCGCTTTGTCCCCCCTGTGTCCCCCGCTGTGTCCCGCTCTGTCCCCTGCTGTGTCTCCGCTGTTTCCCGCTGTGTCCCGCTGTGTCCCGCTGTGATCCTGCTGAGTCCCGCTGTGTCACCGCTGTGTCCCGCTGTGTCCTCGCTGTGTCCCCTGCTGTGTCCTGCTCTGTTCCCTGCTGTGTCTCCCACTTTGTCCCCATTGTGCTCCGCTGTGTCCCGCTGTGTCCCGATGTGTCCCGCTATGACCCCCACTGTGTCCCGTTGTGTCCCCAGCTGTGTACCCCGCTGTGTCCTGCTGTGTCCCCGCTGTATCGATGCTGTGTCCCGCTGGGTCCCGCTGTGTCCTCTCTGTGTACCCCGCTGTGTCCTACTGTGTCCCCCGCTGTGTCCCTCGCTGTGTCCCGCTGTGTCCTCCCTGTGTCCCCTGCTGTGTCCTGCTGTGTCCCCCGCTGTGTCCTGCTGTGTCCCCTGCTGTGTCACACGCTGTGTCCCTGTTGTGCCCCGCTGTGTCCCACTGTGTCCTGCTGTGTCCTGCTGTGTCCCCCGCTGAGTCCCGCTGTGTACCCGCTGTGTCCCAATGTGTCCTCTCTGTGTCCCCTGCTGTGTCCCGCTGTGTCCTCGCTGTGTCCCCCGCTGTGTCCCGCTGTGTCCCTCTGTGGCCCCTGCTGTATCCCCTGCTCTGTCCCACTGTGTCACCCGCTGTGTCCCCGCTGTGTCCCGCTGTATTCCACTGTGTCCCCCGCTGTGTCCCGCTTTGTCCCCCCTGTGTCCCCCGCTGTGTCCCGCTGTGTCCCCCGCTGTGTCCCGCTGTGTCCACGTTGTCCCCTGGTGGGTCCCCGCTGTCCCCTTCTGTGTCCCCGCTGTACCCGCTGTGTCCCGCTGTGTCCCTCTGTGTTCCCCACTGTGTCCCTCTGTATTCTCCGCTGTGTCCCGCTGTGTCCCACGCTGTGTCCCGCTGTGTCCCCTGCTGTGTCCCTGCTGTGTCCCGCTGTGTCCCGCTGTGTCCCGCTATGACCCTGCTGAGTCCTGCTGTTTCCCCGCTGTGTCCCGTTTGTCGTCGCTGTGTCCCCCGCTGTGTCCCACTATGTCCCCCGCTGTGTCCCTGCTGTGTCCCGCTGTGTCCCCCCCTTTGTCCCCGCTGTGTCCCACTGTGTCCTCACTGTGTCCCCCGTGTGTCCCACTGTGTACCCCGCTGTGTCCCTCTGTGTCTCGCTCTGTCCCCACTGTGTCCCGATGTGTCCCGCTGTGTCCCCGCTGTGTGCCCGCTGTGTCCTGCTGTGTACCCCACTGTGTCCAGCGGTGTCACCGCTGTGTCCCGCTCTGTCCATTCTCTGTCCCCCGCTGTTACCTGCTCGGTCCCCCGCTGTGTCCCGCTGTGTCCCACTATGTCCCCTGCTTTGTCCCGCTGTTTCCCCACAGTGTCCCCGCTGTGTCCTGTTGTGTCACATTGTGTCCCGTGGTGTTCCACTTTGTCCCCTCCTGTGTCCCCCGCTGAGTGCCGCTTTGTCCCCGTTGTGTCCCGCTGTGTCCCCCGCTCTGTCCCCTGCTGTGTTCCGCTGTGTCCACCTCTGTGTCCCGCTGTGTCCTGCTGTGTCCCCCGCTGTGTCCCGCTGTATTCCCCTGTATTCCGTGGTATCCCGTTTGTCACCCGCTGTGTCCCCTGCTGAGTCCCCGCTTTGTCCCCGCTGTGACCCCCTGTGTCCCGCTGTGTCCCGCTATGGCCCCCACTGTGTCCCGTTGTGTCCCCAGCTATGTACCCCGCTGTGTCCCCGCTGTATCGACGCTGTGTCCCGCTGGGTCCCGCTGTGTACTGCTGTGTCCCACGCTGAGTCCCGCTGTGTCCCCACTGTGTCCCAATGTGTCCTCACTGTGTCCCCCGCTGTGTCCCGCTCTGTCAACCCTGTGTCCCCCGCTGTGTCCCGCTCTGTCCCTCTGTTTCCCCTGCTGTGTCCCCTGCTCTGTCCCACTGTGTCCCCCGCTGTGTCCCTGCTGTGTCCCCGCTCTGTCCCACTGTGTCCCGCTGTGTCACCCGCTGATTCCCGCTGTGTCCCAGATGTGTCCCGCTGAGTCCTCGCTGTGTCCCCTGCTGTGTCCCGCTTTGTTCCCCCTGTGTCGCCCGCTGTGTCCCGCTGTGTCCCCCGCTGTGTCCCGCTGTGTCCCCTGCTGTGTCCCCGAGGTGTCCCGCTGTGTCCCGCTGTGTCCCGCTGTGACCGTGTTGAGTCCCGCTGTGTCCCCGCTGTGTCCCGCTTTGTCATCGCTGTGTCCCCCGCTGTGA
>NW_012289977.1:0-8714 GCF_000151885.1 Dipodomys ordii | reverse complement strand
CTGGGTCCCCCGCTGTGTCCTTGCTGTGTCCCAGCTGTGTCCCGCTGTGACCCGCAGTGTCCCCAGCTGTGTCCCGCTGTTTCACCGCTGTGTCCCGCTTTGTCCTCGCTGTGTCCCCCGCTGTGTCCCGCTTTGTCCCTGCTGTGTACTCCATTGTGTCCTTCTGTGTCCCCCGCTGTGTCTGCTGTGTCCCCTGCTGTGTCCCCACTGTGTCACGCTGTGTTTCGCTGTGTCCGGCTGTGTCCTCGCTCTGTCTCATTCAGTGTCCAGCTGTGTCCACCCTGTGTCCCCCGCTGTGTCCTGCTAAGTCCCCTGCTGTGTCCCGCTGAGTCCCGCTGTGTCACACTCTGTCCCTTCTGTGTCCCTCTGTGTCCAGCTCTGTCCCCGTGGTGTGTCCGCTGTGCCCCGCTGTGTACCCTTCTGTGTCCAGCTGTGTCCCCTCTGTCCCGCTGTGTCCCTTCTCTGTCCCCCGCTGTCCACCACTGTGTCCCCCGGCTGTGTCCCGCAGTGTCCCCGCTGTGTCCCGCTGTGTCCTACTGTGTCCCATGGTGTCCCGCTTTTTCCCCTCTATGTCCCCTCCTGAGTCCCCTCTGTGTCCCGCTGCGTCCAGCTGTGTCCTCGCTGTGTCCCCTGCTGTGTCCCGCTGTGTCCCCTGCTGTGTCCCTGCTGTGTCCCGCTGTGTCCCGCTGTGACCCTGCTGAGTCCTGCTGTTTCCCCGCTGTGTCCCGCTTTGTCGTCGCTGTGTCCCCCGCTGTGTCCCACTATGTCCCCCGCTGTGTCCCGCTGTGTCCCGCTGTGTCCCTGCTGTGTCCCGCTGTGTCCCCCGCTTTGTCCCCGCTGTGTCCCGCTGTGTCCTCACTGTGTCCCCCGTGTGTCCCGCTGTGTACCCCGTTGTGTCCCTCTGTGTCCCGCTCTGTCCCCACTGTGTCCCGATGTGTCCCGCTGTGTCCCCGCTGTGTGCCCGCTGTGTCCTGCTGTGTACCCCACTGTGTCCAGCGGTGTCACCGCTGTGTCCCGCTCTGTCCTTTCCCTGTCCCCCGCTGTCACTTGCTCTGTCCCCCGCTGTGTCCCGCTGTGTCCCACTATGTCCCCTGCTTTGTGCCGCTGTTTCCCCACAGTGTCCCCGCTGTGTCCTGTTGTGTCACATTGTGTCCCATGGTGTTCCACTTTGTCCCCTCCAGTGTCCCCCGCTGAGTGCCGCTTTGTCCCCGTTGTGTCCCGCTGTGACCCCCGCTCTGTCCCCTGCTGTGTTCTGCTGTGTCCACCTCTGTGTCCCGCTGTGTCCTGCTGTGTCCCCCGCTGTGTCCCGCTGTATTCCCCTGTATTCCGTGGTGTCCCGTTTGTCACCCGCTTTGTCCCCTGCTGAGTCCCCGCTTTGTCCCCGCTGTGACCCCCTGTGTCCCGCTGTGTCCCGCTATGGCCCCCACTGTGTCCCGTTGTGTCCCCAGCTATGTACCCCGCTGTGTCCCCGCTGTATCGACGCTGTGTCCCGCTGTGTCCCGCTGTGTACTGCTGTGTCCCACGCTGAGTCCCGCTGTGTCCCCACTGTGTCCCAATTTGTCCTCACTCTGTCCCCCGCTGTGTCCCGCTCTGTCAACCCTGTGTCCCCCGCTGTGTCCCGCTCTGTCCCTCTGTTTCCCCTGCTGTGTCCCCTGCTCTGTCCCACTGTGTCCCCCGCTGTGTCCCCGCTCTGTCCCACTGTGTCCCGCTGTGTCTCCCGCTGATTCCCGCTGTGTCCCAGATGTGTCCCGCTGAGTCCTCGCTGTGTCCCCTGCTGTGTCCCGCTTTGTTCCCCCTGTGTCGCCCGCTGTGTCCCACTGTGTCCCCCGCTGTGTCCCGCTGTGTCCCGCTGTGTCCCGCTGTGACCGTGTTGAGTACCGCTGTGTCCCCGCTGTGTCCCGCTTTGTCATCGCTGTGTCCCCCGCTGTGTCCCGCATTGTCCCCCCGTGTCCCCCACTGTGTCCCGCTTGTCCCCCTCTGTGTCCCGCTGTGTCCCCTGCTGTGTCCCAACTGTGTCCTGCTGTGTTCCGCTGTGTCACGCTGTGTCCTCGCTGTGTCTCCCGCAGTGTCCCGCAGTGTCCCCCCTGTGTCCCGCTGGGTCCCTCTGTGTCCCCTGCTGTGTACCCCTGCTCTGTCCCACTGTGTCCCCCGCTGGGTCCCGCTGTGTCCCGCTGTGTAATGCTGTGTCCTGCTGTGTCCCCCACTGAGTCCAGCTGTGTCCCCTCTGTGTCACAATTTGTCCTCGCTGTGTCCCCCGCTGTGTCCCGCTGGGTCCCTCTGTGTCCCCTGCTGTGTACCCTGCTCGGTCCCACTGTGTCCCCTGCTGTGTCCCGCTGTGTCCCGCTGTGTACTGCTGTGTCCCCCGCTGAGTCCCGCTGTGTCCCCGCTGTGTCCCAATGTGTCCTCGCTGTGTCCGCCGCTGTGTCCCACTGTGTCCCCTCTGTGTCCCCCGATGTGTCCACTGCTGTGTCCACCGCTCTGTCCCCACTGTGTCCCACTGTGCCCCGCTGTGTCCCCGCTGTGTCCCCGCTGTGTGCCCGCTGTGTCCCGCTGTGTACCCTGCTGTGTCCAGCTGTGTCACCCCTGTGTCACGCTGTGTCCCCTCTCTGTTCCCTGCTGTCCCCTGTTGTGTCCCCCGCTATGTCCCGTTGTGTCCCGCTGTGTCCCCTGCTTTGTCCCGCTGTGTCCCCGCAGTGTCCCCGCTGTGTCCCGCTGTGTCACACTGTGTCCCGTGGTGTTCCGCTATGTCCCCTGCTGTGTCCCCCGCTGAGTCCCACTTTGTCCCCGTTGTGTCCTGGTGTGTCCCCCGCCCTGTCCCCTGCTGTGCCCCCGCTGTTGCCCGCTGTATGCCCGCTGTATGCCCGCATTGTCCCCGCTGTGTCCCGCTGTGTTCCGTGGTGTCCCGTTTGTCCCCCACTGTGTCCCCGCTGAGTACCCGCTGTGTCCCCGCTGTGTCCCGCTCTGTCCTCGCTGTGTCCCCCGCTGTGTCCTGCTATGTTCCCCGCTGTGTCTCCCGCTTTGTCCCCGCTGTGACCCGCTGTGTCCCCCCAGTGTTCCCCGCTGAGTTCCGCAGTGTCCCCCGCTGTGTCCCCCGCTGTGTCCTGCTGTGTCGTCGTTGTGTCCCCCGCTGTGTCCTGCTGTGTCCCCGCTGTGACCCGCTGTGTCCTCGCTGTGTCCCCCGCTGTCTCCCGCGTTGTCCCACGCTGTGTTTTGCTGTGTCCTCGCTGTGTCCCACGCTGTGTACCACTGTGTCACCACTGTGTCCCCTGCTGTGTGCCGCTGTGTTCCTCTGTGTCCCCCGCTGTGTTCCCCATTGTGTCCCGCTGTGTCCCCGGCTGTGTCCCGCTGTGTCCTCGCTGTGTCCCGATGAGTCCTCGCTGTGTGCCCCGCTGTGTCATTCTCTGTTCCCCGCTGAGTCTCCCGCTTTGTCACCGCTGTGCCCCGCTGTGTCCCGCTGTGTCCCAGTGTGTCCCTCTATGTCCCCCACTGTGTTCCCTTTGTGTCCCCAGCTGTGTACCCCGCTGTGTCCCGCTGTGTCCCCGCTGTATCGACGCTGTGTCCCGCTGGGTCCCGCTGTGTCCCCTCAGTGTACCCCGCTGTGTATCACTGTGTCCCCCGCTGTGTCCCTCGCTGTGTTCCGCTGTGTCCCCCACTGAGTCCCGCTGTGTCCTCCCTGTGTCCCCTGCTGTGTCCTGCTATGTCCCTCGGTGTGTCCCGCTGTGTCCCCTGCTGTGTCCCTCGCTTTGTCCCTGCTGTGCCCCGCTGTGTCCCGCTGTGTCCCGCTGTGTCCCTCTGTGTCCCATGCTGTGTCCCTGCTGTGTCCCACTGTGTCCCCTGCTGTGTCCCTGCTGTGTCTGCGCTGTGTGCCCGCTGTGTCCCGCTTTGTACCCCGCTGTGTCCAGCTGTGTCACCGCTGTGTTCCATTCTGTCCACTCTCTGTCCCCCTCTATCCCCTGCTGTGTCCCCCGCTGTGTCCCGCTGTGTCCCCCACTTTGTCCCACTGTGTTCCCGCAGTATCGCCGCTGTGGCGCAATGTGTCACACTGTGTCCCGTGGTGTCCCGCTTTGTCCCCTGCTGTGTTCCCCGCTGAGTCCCGCTTTGTCCCCGTTGTGTCCCGCTGTATCCCGCTGTGTTCCGTGGTGTCCCGTTTGTCCCCCGCTGTGTCCCCCGCTGAGTCCCCGCTGTGTCCCCACTGTGTCCCGCTGTGTCCTCGCTGTGTCCCCCGCTGTGTCCTGCTCTGTTCCCTGCTGTGTCTCCCGCTTTGTCCCCGCTGTGCCCCGCTGTGTCCCACTGCGTCCCGTTGTGTCCCGCTATGTCCCCCACTGTGTCCTGTTGTGTCCCAAGCTGTGTACCCCGCTGTGTCCCCGCTCTATAGACGCTGTGTCCCTCGCTGTGTCCCGCTGTGTCACCCGCTTTGTCCCGCTGTGTCCTCCCTGTCTCCCCCGCTATGTCCCGCTGTGTCCCCGGCTGTGTCCCGCTGTGTCCCCTGCTGTATCACTGCTATGTACCGCTGTGTTACACTGTGTCCCGCTGTGTCCTTGCTGTGTCTCCCTCAGTGTCCCGCAGTGTCCTCGCTGTGTCCCCCACTGTGTCCTGCTTTGTCCACTGCTGTGTCCCGCTGTGTACCCCTCTGTGTCACCCGCTCTGTCCCTGCTGTGACCCGCTGTGTCCCGCTGTGTACTGCTATGTCCCCCGCTGAGTCCCGCTGTGTCCCCGTTGTGTCCCAATGTGTCTTCGCTGTGTCCCCCCTGTGTCCCGCTGTGTCCCCCTGTGTCCCTCGCTGTGTCCAGCTGTGTCCCTCTCTGTCTCCTGCTGTGTCCCCTGCTCTGTCCCTCTGTGTCCACTGCTGTGTCCCTGCTGTGTCCCCGCTGTGTCCCGCTGTGTCCCGCTGTGTCCCCCGCTGTGTCCCTCTTTGTCCCCCCTGTGTCCCCCACTGTGTCACGCTGTGTCCCCTGCTGTGTCCCCGCTGTGTCACACTGTGTTCCACTGGGTCCGGATGTGTCCTGGCTGTGTCTCCCACAGTGTTCCGCTGTGTCCTTGTTGTGTCCCCCGCTGTGTCCCGGTGAGTTCCCCGCTGTGTCCCGCTGTGTCCCCGCTGTGTGTCCTCTATGTCCCGCTGTGTACCCAGCTGTGTCCAGCTGTGTCACCGCTGTGTTCCGCTGTGTCCCCTCTCTGTCCCCCGCTATCCCCTCCTGTGTCCAATGCTGTCTCCCGCTGTGTCCCCCATTTTGTCCCGCTGTGTCCCCGCAGTGTCGCCGCTGTGTCCCGATGTGACACACTGTGACCCGTGGTGTCCCGCTTTGTCCCCCGCTCTGTCCCCCGCTGTGTCCCGCTGTGTCCCCCTCTGTGTCCCGCTGTGTCCTGCTGTGTCCCCCCTGTGTCCCGCTGTATCCCGCTGTATTCCGTGGTGTCCCGTTTGTCCCCCGCTGTGTCCCCCGCTGAGTCCCCGCTTTGTCCCCGCTGTGACCCGCTGTGTCCCGCTGTGTCCCGCTGTGTCCCGCTATGTCCCCACTGTGTCCCGTTGTGTCCCCAGCTATGTACCCTGCTGTGTCACGCTGTGTCCCCGCTGTATCGACGCTGTGTCCCGCTGGGTCCCGCTGTGTACTCTCTGTGTTCCACAGTGTGTCCCGCTGTGTCGCCCGCAGTGTCCCTCGCTGTTTCCCGCTGTGTCCGCCGCTGTGTCCCTGCTGTGCCCCGCTGTGTCCCGCTGTGTACTGCTGTGTCCCCCTCTGAGTCCCGCTGTGTCCCCGCTGTTTCCCAATGTGTCCTCACTGTGTCCCCCGCTGTGTCCCGCTCTGTCCCCCCTGTGTCCCCTGCTGTGTCCCGCTCTGTCCCTCTGTGTCCCCTGCTGTGTGCCCTGCTCTGTCCCACTGTGTCCCCCGCTGTGTCCCTGCTGTGTCCCCGCTGTGTCCCGCTGTGTCCCCCGCTGATTCCTGCTGTGTCCCAGATGTGTCCCGCTGTGTCCTCGCTGTGTCCCCTGCTGTGTCCCCTTTGTCCCCCCTGTGTGTCCTCGCTGTGTCCCCTGCTGTGTCCCCTTTGTCCCCACTGTGTCCCCCGCTGTGTCCCGCTGTGTCCCCCGCTGTGTCCCGCTCTGTTCCCTGCTGTGTCCCCGCTGTGTCCCGCTGTGTCCTGCTGTGTCCCGCTGTGACCGTGTTGAGTCCCGCTATATCCCCCCTGTGTCCCGCTTTGTCATCGCTGTGTCCCCCGCTTTGTCACGCTGTGTCCCGCTGTGTCCCCCGCTGTGTCCCGCTGTGTCCCCCTCTGTGTCCCGCTGTGTCCCCTGCTGTGTCCTTGCTGTGTCCTGCTGTGTTCCGCTGTGTCACGCTGTGTCCTCGCTGTGTCTCCCGCAGAGTCCCGCAGTGTCCTCGCTGTGTCCCTCACTGTGTCCTGCTTTGTCCACTGCTGTGTCCCGCTGTGTACCCCTCTGTGTCCCCCGCTGTGTCCCCCGCTGTGTCCCGCTGTGTCTCGCTTTGTCCCCCGCTGTGTCCCTGCTGTGCTCCGCTGTGTACCGCTGTGTCTCGCTGTGTACTGCTGTGTCCCCCGCTGAGTCCTTCTGTGTCCCCGCTGTGTCCCAATGTGTCCTCGCTGTGTCCCCCGCTGTGTCCCGCTGTGTCCCCCTGTGTCCCCCGCTGTGTCCCGCTGGGTCCCTCTGTGTCCCCTGCTGTGAACCCTGCTCTGTCCCACTGTGTCCCCCTCTGTGTCCCGCTTTGTCATCGCTGTGTCCCCCGCTGTGTCCCGCTGTGTCCCACTGTGTCCTGTTGTGTCTCGCTATGTCCCACACTGTGTCCCGATGTGTCCCCAGCTGTGTACCCCGCTGTGGCCCGCTGTGTCCACTCTATCGATGCTGTGTCCCTCGCTGTTTCCCGCTGTGTCCCCCGCTGTGTCCTGCTGTGTCCTCCCTGTGGCCCCGCTGTGTCCCGCTGTGTCCCCGGTTGTGTCCCGCTGGGTCCCCTGCTGTGTCACTGCTGTGTCCCGCTGTGTTCCACTGTGTCCCGCTGTGTCCTTGCTGTGTCTCCCGCAGTGTCCCGCAGTGTCCTCGCTGTGTCCCCCGCTGTGTCCTGCTTTGTCCACTGCTGTGTCCCGCTGTGTACCCCTCTGTGTCACACGCTCTGTCCCTGCTGTGACCCGCTGTGTCCCGCTGTGTCCCGCTGTGTACTGCTGTGTCCCCCGCTGAGTCCCGCTGTGTCCCCGCTGTGTCCCGCTGTGTCCCCCGCTGTGTCCCGCTGTGTCCCGCTGTGTCCCCCGCTTTGTCCCGCTGTGTCGACGCAGTGTTCCCTCTGTGTCCTGCTGTGTCACACTGTGTCCCATGGTGTCCCGCTTTTTCCCCCGCTGTTTCCCCCGCTGAGTCCCTTTTGTGTCCCCACTGTGTCCCGCTGTGTCCCGCTGTGTCCTAGCTGTGTCCCCCGCTGTGTCCCGCTGTGTCCGCTGTATCCCCGCTGTGTCCCAAGCTGTGTCCCGCTGTGTCCCGCTGTGTACCCCGCTGTGTCCCGCTATGTTCCCGCAGTGTCCCCGCTGTGTCCTGCTGTGTCCCACTGTGTCCTCGCTGTGTCCCCCGCTGTGTCCCGTTGTGTCCCCAGCTGTGTACCCCGCTGTGTACCGCTGTGTCCCCGCTGTTTCGATGCTGTGTCTTGCTGTGTCCCACTGTGTCCTCGATGTGTCCCCCACTGTGTTCTGCTGTGTCACCTGCTGTGTCCCGCTGTGTCCCCCGCTGTGTCCCCGAAGGGTCACCGCTGTTTCGCGCTGTGTCCCGCTGTGCTCCGTGGTGTCCCGCTTTGTCCCCCGCTGTGTCCCCAGCTGAGTCCCCGCTGTGTCCCCGCTGTGTCCTGCTGTGTCCTCGCTGTGTCCCCCGCTGTCGCCCGATCTGTCACCCACTGTGTCTCACGCTTTATCCCATCTGTGTCCCACTCTGTCCCGCTGTGTCCCGCTGTGTCCACCACTGTGTCCCTTTGTGTCCCCAGCTGTGTAACCTGCTGTGTAACGCTGTGAATCCCGCTGTATCGAGGCTGTGTCCCGCTGTGTCCCGCTGTGTCCTTGCTCTGTTATTCGTGGTGTCCCCCTCTGTCCCCCGCTGTGTCCCCCGCTCTGTCCTACTGTGTCCCCCGCTGTGTCCCGTTGTGTCCCGCTGTGTCCCCCGCTGTGCCCCTGCTGTGTCCCCGCTGTGTCCCCGCTGTGTCACGCTGTGTCCTGCTGTGTCCCGTTGTGTCCCGCTGTAACCCTGCTGAGTCCCCCTGTGTCCCCGCTGTGTCCTGCTGTGTCGTCGCTCTGTCCTCCGCTGTGTCCCGCTGTGTCCTCTGCTGTGTCCCGCTGTGTCAGTCTGTGTCCCGCTGTATCCCGCTGTGACCCCGCTCAGTCCCCGCTGTGTCCCCGCTGTGTCCCCCGCTGTGTCCCGCCGTGTCCTCGCTGGGTCCCCCGCTGTGTCCCGCTGTGTCCCGCTCTGTCCCTGCTGTGTCCTGCTGTGTCCCGCTGTGTCCCGCTCTGTCCCTGCTGTGTCCCGATGTGCCCTGCTGTGTCCTCGCTGTGTCCCCCGCTGTCTCCCGCTCTGTCCCTCGCTGTGTCTCACGATTTGTCCTTGCTTTGTCCCACTGTGTCCCGCTGTGTCCCGCTGTGCCCCCACTGTGTCCCCTTGTGTCCACAGATGTGTACCACACTGTGTAACGCTGTATCCCCGCTGTATCGACGCTGTGGCCCGCTGGGTCTCGCTGTGTCCTCGCTGT
>NW_012289976.1:0-14073 GCF_000151885.1 Dipodomys ordii | reverse complement strand
TCACGGGGTACACAGCAGGACACAGCGGGCACACAGCGGTACACAGCGGGGACACAGCGGGACAAAGCGGGAGACACAGCGGGACACAGCAGGCACACAGCAGGCACACAGTGGGACACAGCGGGACACAGCAGGGGACACAGCGAGGACACAGCGGGGGACACAGCGGGGGACACAGTTGGACACAGCGGGGAACACAGCTAGGACACAGCGGGACACAGCGGGACACAGCGTCGATACAGCGGGGAGGCAGCGTTACACAGTGTGGTACAGAGCTGTGGACTCAACGGGACACAGTGGGGGCACAGCCGGACACAGTGGGACACAGTGGGACACAGCGGGGAAAAAGCGTGAGACACAGCAGGGGACAGAGAGGGTGACAGCAGGGGACACAGCGAGGAAACAGCGGGAAACCTCGGTGACACAGCGGGGACTCAGGGGGTGACACAGCGGGACAAAGCGGGGGACACAGCGGGACACAGCGCGGGACAAGTCGGGACACAGTGTGGGACAGAGCGTGGGACACAGCAAGACACAGCGGAGACAAAACTGGACACAGCGGGGTACACAGAGGGACACAGCCGGGACACAGCGGGAAAATAGCGTGACACAAAAGGACACAGCGGGACACAGCGGGGGACACAGCGAGGACACAGCAGCACACAGTGTGGGACATAGCAAGGATAGAGCGGGAAACAGCGGGGGACACAGCAGGACATAGCAGGGGACAGAGCGGGACACAGCGGGACACAGCGGGGGACACAGGATGGACACAGCGGTACACAGCGGGGGACAGATCCAGGACACATTGGGACACAGGGGGGACACAGCGGGACTCAGCGGGGGACACAGCAGTACACAGCGGGACACAGCGGGACACAGCAGGGACACAGCGGGGGACACAGCGGGACACAGCGGGGGACACAGAGGGGGACACAGCGGGGAAAAAAGCGAGGCCACAGCAGAACACAGCGTGGGACACAGCGAGGACACAGCGGGACACAGCAGGGGACACAGCGAGGACACAGTGGGGGACACAGCGGGACACAGCGGGGAACACAGCGAGGACACAGCGGGACACAGCGGGACACAGCGTCGATAAAGTGGGGACACAGCGTTACATAGCGTGGTACACAGCTGTGGACACAACGGGACACAGTGGGGGCACAGCCGGACACAGCGGGACACAGTGGGACACAGCAGGGACAAAGCGTGAGACACAGCGGGGGACAGAGAGGGAGACAGCAGGGGACACAGCGAGGAAACAGCGGGACACAGCGGTGACACAGTGGGGACAAGGCTAGGGGACACAACGTGACACAGCGGGGGACACTGCAGGACACAGTAAGGGACAGAGTGTGGGACACAGCGAGACACAGCGGAACAAAGCGGGGGACAAAGCGGGACACAGCACAGACAGAGAAAGGTCCACAGCGGGACACCGCGGTGACACAGCTGGACCCAGCGGGGTACACAGCGGGACACAGCGGGGAACACAGCGAGGACACAGCGGCACCCAGCAGGACACAGCGTCGATACACCGGGGACACAGTGTTACACAGCGTGGTACCCAGCTGTGGACACAACGGGACAGAGTGGGGGCACAGCGAGACACTGCGGGACACAGCGAGGACACAGCGGGACACAGCGGTGACACAGCGGGGACGCAACGGGGGACAAAGAGGGACACCACGGAACACAGCGGGACACAGCGGGAAACAGCAGTGACCCTGCAGGGACACGGTGGGACACAGCGGGGGACACAGCGCGACACAGCGGGGGACAGAGCGAGGACACATTGGGACACATTGGGACACAGCGGGACTCAGCGGGGGACACAGCTGTACACAGTGGGACAAAGTGGGACACAGCGGGGACACAGCAGAGACACAGCCGGGGACACAGCGGGACACAGTGGGGGACACAGGGATGACACAGCGGGACCCAGCGGGACCTAGCATCGATACAGCCGGGACACAGTGGGACACAGTGGGGTACACAGCTGGGGACACAGGGAGGACACAGCAGGACACAGCGGGACACAGCTGGGGACACAGCGGGGACACAGCGGGACACAGCGGCACACAGCGGGAGACAAAGCCGGAGACAGCGGGGGACACAGCGAGGACACAGGGGGAAACAGCGGCGACACAGAGGGGACTCAGCGGGGGACACAGCGTGGGACAAAGTGGGACAACACGGGACACAGTGTTACACAGCGGGACACAGCAGGGACACGGCGGGACACAGCAGGACAAAGCGGGGGACAAAGTGGGACACAGCGGGCCACAGCGGGGGACACAGCAGGGGACAGCGGAGAGAGAGAGTGGCCACAGCGAGACACAGCGGTGAAACAGCTGGACACAGCGGGGTGCACAGCGGGACACAGCGGGCACACAGCGGGGACACAGCGTCGATACAGCGGGGACACAGCGAGACACAGCGGGGAACACAGGAAGGAAACAGCGGGACCCAGTGGGACACAGAGTCGATACAGCAGGACACAACGGGGTACACAGCTAGGAACACAACGGGACACAGCGGGGGACACAGCGAGGACACAGCGGGAAATAGCGGGACACAGCCGGGGACACAGCGGGACCCAGCGGGAGACCCAGCGAGGACACAGCAGGACACAGCGGGACACCCGCCGATACAGCGGGCACACAGAGTTACACAGCGTGGTACACAGCTGTGGACACAACGGGACACAGTGGGGGCACAGCGGGACACAGCGGGACACAATATGACACAGTGGGTACAAAGCGTGAGACACAGCGGGGGACAGAGCTGGAGACAGCAGGGAACACAGCCAGGATATAGCGGGACACAGTGTCGATACAGCGGGCACACAGCGTTACACAGCGTGGTACACACTGTGGACATAACGGGACACAGTGGGGGCACAGCCGGACACAGCGGGACACAGTGGGACACAGCGGGGACAAAGCGTGAGACACAGCGGGGGACAGAGAGGGAGACAGCAGGGGACACAGCAAGGAAACAGCGGGACACAGCGGTGACACAGCGGGGACTCAGCGGGGCACACAGTGGGACACAGCGGGGGACACAGCGGGACACAGCGCGGGACACTGCGGGACACAGTGTGGGACAGAGTGTGGGACTCAGCGAGACACAGCGGGGACAAAGCTGGACACAGCGGGGTACACAGAGGGACACAGCAGGGACACAGCGGGGAAACAGCGTGACACAAAAGGACACACCTGGACACAGCGGGGTACACAGCGGGACACAGCGGACACACAGCGGGGACACAGAGGGACACAGCGGGACACAGCGGGGACAGAGCGGGACACAGTCGGACACAGCAGGACACAGCGGGGGACACAGCGGGACACAGCGGGGGACCCAGCGAGGACACAGCGGGACACAGCGGGGGACACAGCGAGGACACATCGGTGGACACAACGGTGGACACAGCGGGACACAGCGGGGAACAGAGCGAGGACACAGCGGGAAACACTGCGAGGTCACAGCGGGGGACAAAGCGGGACAACACGGGACACATTGTGACACAGTGGGACACAGCGGGGACACTGCAGGGGCACAGCGAGACAAAGCGGGCGACACAACGAGACACAGCGGGGGACACAGCGGGGACCAGCAGGGGACAGAGAGGGGACTCAGAGGGACACAGCGGGACACAGCGGCGACACAGCAGGGACACAGCAGGGACACAGCTGGGACACAGCGGGGGACACAGCGGGACACAACGAGGAACAAAGCGAGGACACAGCGGGACCCAGCAGGACACAGCATCGATACAGTGGGGACACAGCAGGACACAGCGGGGTACACAGCTGGGGACGCAAAGGGACACAGCGGGGGACACAGCGAGGACAAGCGGGACACAGCGGGACACAGCGAGGACACTGCGGGAACATAGCGGGACACAGCGGGGTACACAGAGGGACACAGCGGGACACAGCTTGGGATACACGGAGGCCACAGCTGGACACAGTGGGGGACACAGCGAGGACACAGCGGTACTGTGGGTTGCGGGATACAGCGGGGGACAAACCGGGAGACAGCGGGGGACACAGCGAGGACACAGCGGGACACAGTTGCGACACAGAGGGGACTCAGTGGGGGACACAGCGGGGGACAAAGCAGGACACAACGGGACAGTGTGACACAGCGGGACACAGCGGGGACACTGCACGGACACAGCGGTACAAAGCGGGGGACACAGCGGGGACTCAGCGGGGGACACAGCGGGGGACAAAGCGGGACACCACGGAACACAGCGGGTCACAGCGGGAAACAGCGGTGACCCTGTGGGGACACAGCGGGACCCAGTGGGGGACACAGCGGGACACAGCGGGGACTCACCTGGGGACACAGCGAAGGACAAACTGGGACACCACGGGACACAGTGGGACACAGCGGGACACAGCGGGGACACTGCGGGAACATAGCGGGACACAGCGGGGGACACAGGGGGACACAGCGGGACACAGCAGGGACAGAGCGTGACACAGCGGGTCACAGCGGGGACACTGCGGGAACATAGCGGGACACAGCGGGGTACACAGCAGGACACAGCAGTGGACACAGCGGGAACACAGCTGGACACAGCGGGGTACACAGTGGGACACAGGGGGCACACAGTGGGGACACAGCCGGGGACACAGCGGGACACAGCGGGTCACAGCGGGGGACACAGCGGGGGACACAGCGGGGGACAGCAGAGGACAGAGAGGGGACACAGCGGACACAGCGGGGTACACAGAGGGACACAGCGGGCACACAGTGGGGACACAGCGGGACAAAGCAGGACACAGCGGGGACAGAGCAGGACAGAGCGTGACACAGCGAGGACACATTGGGACACAGCGGGACACAGAGGAACTCAGCGGGAGACACAGCAGTACACAGCGGGAAACAGTGTGACACACCGGGGAGACAGCAGGGACACAGTGGGGGAAACAGCAGGACACAGCGGGTCACAGCGGGGGACACAGCGGGACACAGCGGGGGACACAGCGAGGACACAGCGGGTCACAGCGGGACACAGCGTGAGACAAAGCAGGAGACAGCGAGGGACAAAGCGAAGACCCGGCTGGACACAGCGGGGTACACAGTGGGACACAGCGGGGGACACAGAAGGGTACACAGCGGGACACAGCGAGAAACACAGCGAGGTCACACCGGGGGCCAAAGCGAGACAACACGGGACACAGTGTGACACAGTGTGACACAGCGGGGACACTGCAGGGGCACAGCGGGACAAAGCGGGCGACACAGCGGGACACAGCGGGACACAGTGGGAGACACAGCGGGGGACAGCAGGGGAGAGAGAGGGGACACAGCGGGAGACACTAAGGGGGAAGCAGGGGACAGAGAGGGGACACAGCGGGACACAGCGGGAACACAGCTGGACACAGAGGGGTACACAGCGGGACACAAGGGGCACACAGTGGGGACACAGCAGGGGACAAAGCGGGACACAGCTGGTCACAGCGGGGGACACAGCGGGACACAGCGGGTCACAGCGGGGGACACAGCGGGACACAGCGGGGGACACAGAGGGGTACACAGCGGGACACAGCCGGGAACACAGCATGGACACAGCAGGACACAGCGGGACACAGCGGTACACAGCGGGACACAGCGCGGGACACAGTGGGACACAACGGGGACACAGCAGGACACAGCGGGACACAGCGGGGGACACAGCGGTACACAGCTTGGGACACAGCGAGGACAAAGCGGGACACAGCGGGACACAGCGGGGAAACAGCAGGGACACAGCAGGACACAGCGGGGGACACAGCGGGGGACACAGCGGGACACAACAGGGAACACATCGAGGACACAGCGGGACCCAGCAGGACACAGCGTCGATACAGAGGGGACCCAGCGGGACACAGCGGGGTACACAGCTGAGGACACAACGGGACACATTGGTGGACACAGCGAGGCCACAGCGGGACACAGCGGGGACACTGCGGGAACATAGCGGGACACAGCGGGTACAGAGCGGGACACAGCGGGGTCACAGAGTGGTACACAGCGGGACACATCGGGAAACAAAGCGAGGTCACAGCGGGGGACAAAGCGGGACAACACGGAACACAGTGTGACACAGCGGGACACAGCGGGACACAGCGGGGGACACAGCGGGGAACAGCAGAGGACAGAGAGGGGACACAGCGGGACACAGCGGATACACAGCTGGACACAGCGGTGTACACAGAGGGACACAGCGGGCACACAGCGGGGACACAGCGGGACACAACGGGACACAGCGGGGACACAGTGGGACACAGCAGGACAAAGCGGCAGACACAGCGGGACACAGCAGGCACACAGCGGGGACACAGCGGGACACAGCGGGACACAGCGGGGTACACAGAGGGACACAGCTGGCACACAGCGGGGACACAGCGGACACAACGGGACACAACGGGGACATAGTGCGACACAGCCGGATAGAGCGGGACACAGCAGGGGACACAGCGGGACACAGTTGGGGACCCAGTGAGGACACAGCGGGACACAGCAGGGGACACAGCGAGGACACAGCGGGGGACACAGCGGGGGACACAGCGGGACAAGCGGGAAACACAGCGAGGACACAGCGGGACACAGCATCGATACAGCGGGGACACAGCGTTACACAGCGTGGTACACACCTTTGGACACAACGGGACACAGTGGGACACAGCAGGGACAAAGCGTGAGACACAGCGGGGGACAGAGAGGGAGAAAGCAGGGGACACAGCGAGGACACAGCGGGACACAGCGGTGACACAATGGGGACTCAGCGGGGGACACAGCGGGACACAGCGGGGGACACAGTGGGACACAGCGGGGGACACTGCGGGACACAGTGTGTGACAGAGCGTGGGACACAGCGAGACACAGCGGGTACGAAGCTGGACACAGCGGGGTACACAGAGGAACACAGCAGGGACACAGCGGGGAAACAGCGAGGACACAGCGGCACACAGTGGGGGACACAGCAAGGACAGAGCGGGACACAGCGGGGGACAAAGCGGGACATAGCGGGGGACACAGCGGGGACACAGCGGGACACAGTGTGGGACACAGGAAGGACACAGAGGTACACAGCGGGGGACAGAGCGAGGACACATTGGGACACAGCGGGACTCAGCGGGGGACACAGCAGTACACAGCGGGACACAGTGGGACACGGAGGGGTAAACAGCGGGACACAGCCGGAAACACAGCGCAGACACAGCGGGACACACAGGGACACAGCGTCAATACAGCCGGGACAGAGAGGGTCAAAGCAGGAACACAGTGGGACACAGCGGGGGACCCAGCAAGGACACTGCGGGACACAGCGGGGGACACAGCGAGGACACAGCGGGGGACACAGCAGGTGACACAGCGGGACAGAGAGGGGAACACAGCGAGGACACAGCGGGACACAGCGGGACACAGCGTCGATACAGAGGGGACTCAGCGGAGGACACAGCGGGGGAAACAGCGGGGGACAAAGTGGGACACCACGGGACACAGTGTGACACAGCAGTACACAGCGGGGACACTGCGGGGACACAGAAGGACAAAGCAGGGGACATAGCGGGACACAGCGGAACACAGCAGGGGACACAGCGGGGGACAGCGGAGACAGAGATGGGCCACAGTGGGACACAGTGGTGACATAGCTGGACACAGCGGGGTACACAGCGGGACACAGCGGGCACACCGGGGACACAGCGGGACACAGCGGGACACAGTGGGGACAAAGTGGGACACAGCGGGACAAAGCGGGGGACACAGCGGGACACAACTGGGGACACAGCGAGGACACAGCGGGATACAGCGGGGGACACAGTGAGGACACAGCGGGACACAGCCGGGGAAAAAGCGGGACACAAGGGGACACAGCAGTGGACACAGCGGGACACAGCGGGGGACACAGCCGGACACAGCGGGGGAAAAAGTGGGGGACAAAGTGGGACACAGTGGGACACAGCGGGGGACACATGGGGAACACAGCCGGACACAGCGGGGACACAGCGGGACTCAGCGGGGGACACAGCAGTATACAGCAGGACACAGCGGGGACACAGCAGGGACACAGCGGGGGACACAGCGGGACACAGCGGGGAACACAGCGGGACACAGAGGGGGACACAGAGGGGTACACAGCGGGACACAGCTGGGAACACAGCGGGTCACAGCGGGACACAGCGGGAACACAGCTGGACACAGTGGGGTACACAGTGGGACACGGGGGCACACAGTGGGGGACACAGCGGGACACAGCGGGTCACAGTGGGGGACACAGCGGGGGACACAGCGGGGGACAGCAGAGGACAGAGAGGGGACACAGCGGCGACACAGAGGGGACGCAGCTGGGGACACAGCGTGGGACAAAATGGGACACCACGGGACACAGTGTTACACAGCGGGACACAGCGGGGACACTGTGGGACACAGCAAGATAAAGCGGGGGACACAGCGGGACACAGCGGGACACAGCAGGGGACAGCGGGGGACACAGCGGGACACAGTGGGCTACCCAGTGAGGACACAGCGAGACACAACAGGGGACACAGCGAGGACACAGCGGGGGACAGAGCAGGACACAGTGGGGAACACAGCGAGGACACAGCGGGACACAACGGGACACAGCGTCGATACAGCGGGGAGACAGCGTTACATAGCGTGGTACACACTGTGGACACAACGGGACACAGTGGGGGCACAGCGGGACACAGTGGGACACAGTGGGACACAGCGGGGAGACAGCAGGGACACAGTGGGGGACACAGCGGGACACAGCGGGTCACAGCGGGGAACACAGCGGGACACAGCAGGGGACACAGCAAGGACACAGCGGGTCACAGTGGGATACAGCGTGGGACAAAGCAGGAGGCAGCGAGGGACAAAGAGAGGACCCAGCTGGACACAGCGGGGTACACAGCGGGACACAGCGGGGGACACAGAAGGGTACACAGCGGGACAAAGCGAGAAACACAGCGAGGTCACACCGGGGGCCAAATTGGGACACCACGGGACACAGTGTGACACAGTGTGACACAGCGGGGACACTGCAGGGGCACAGCGGGACAAAGCGGGCGACACAGCGGGACACAGCGGGACACAGCGGGAGACACAGCGGGGGACAGCAGGGGACAGAGAGGGTACACAGCGGGAGACACAAAGGGGGACAGCAGGGGACAGAGAGGGGACACAGTGGGACACATCGGGAACACAGCTGGACACAGCGGGGTACACAGCGGGACACAGGGGGCACACAGTGGGGACACAGCGGGGGAGAAAGCGGGACACAGCGGGTCACAGCGGGGGACACAGCGGGACACAGCAGGGGACACAGAGGGGTACACAGCGGGACACAGCCGGGAACACAGCGCAGACACAGTGGGACACAACGGGACACAGAGGGACACAGCGGTACACAGCGGGACACAGCGGGGGACACAGTGGGACAAAGCGGGGACACAGCGGGACACAGCGGGACACAGCAGGGGACACAGCGGTACACAGCTTGGGACACAGCGAGGACAAAGCGGGACACAGCGGGACACAGCGGGGACACAGCAGGGACACAGCAGGGACACAGCGAAGGACACAGCGGGGGACACAGCGGGACACAACGGTGAACACATCGAGGACACTGCGGGACCCAGCAGGACACAGCGTCGATACAGAGGGGACACAGCGGGACACAGCAGGGTACACAGCTGAGGACACAACGGGACACAGCGGTGGACACAGCGAGGACACAGCGGGACACAGCGGGGACACTGCGGGAACATAGCGGGACACAGCGGGTACAGAGCGGGACACAGCGGGGTCACAGAGTGGTACACAGCGGGACACATCGGGAAACAAAGCGAGGTCACAGCGGGGGACAAAGTGGGACAACACGGAACACAGTGTGACACAGCGGGACACAGCGGGACACAGCGGGGTACACAGAGGGACAAAGCGGGACACAGCGGGGACACAGCTGGACACAACGGGACACAGCGAGGACACAGTGGGACACAGCGGGACAAAGTGGCAGACACAGCGGGACACAGCAGGCACACAGCGGGGACACAGCGGGACACAGCGGGACACAGCGAGGACAGAGCGGGACACAGCCGGACACAGCGCGACACAGCAGGGGACACAGCGGGACACAGTTGGGGACCCAGTGAGGACACAGCGGGACACAGCAGGGGACACAGCGAGGACACAGCGGGGGACACAGCGGGAGACACAGCGGGACACAGTGGGGAACACAGCGAGGACACAGCGGGACACAGCGTCGATACAGTGGGGACACAGCGTTATACAGCGTGGTACACAGCTTTGGACACAACGGGACACAGTGGGGGCTCAGCCGGACACAGCGGGACACAGTGGGACACAGCAGGGACAAAGCGTGAGACACAGCGGGGGACAGAGAGGGAGAAAGCAGGGGACACAGCGAGGACACAGCGGGACACAGCGGTGACACAATGGGGACTCAGCGGGGGACACAGCGGGACACAGGGGGGACACAGTGGGACACAGCGGGGGACACTGCGGGACACAGTGTGGGACAGAGCGTGGGACACAGCGAGACACAGCGGGTACAAAGCTGGACCCAGCGGTGTACACAGAGGGACACAGCAGGGACACAGCGGTGAAACAGCGAGGACACAGCGGCACACAGTGGGGGACACAGCAAGGACAGAGCGGGACACAGCGGGGGACAAAGCGGGACATAGCGGGGGACACAGCAGGAACACAGCGGGACACAGCGTGGGACACAGGAAGGACACAGAGGTACACAGCGGGGGACAGAGCGAGGACACATTGGGACACAGCGGGACTCAGCGGGGGACACAGCAGTACACAGAGGGACACAGCGGGACACAGAGGGGAAAGAGCATGGACACAGCGGGGGACACAGCGAGACACAGCGGGGGACACAGAGGGGTACACAGCGGGACACAGCGGGGAAAAAAGCGAGTCCACAGCGGAACACAGCGTGGGACACAGCGAGGACACAGCGGGACACAGTGGGGACAAAGCAGTAGACACAGCGGGACACAATGGCGGACACAGCGGGACACAGCGGGGGACAAAGGGAGGACACAGCGGGACCCAGCGGGACCCAGCCTCGATACAGCGGGGACACAGCAGGACACAGCGAGGTACATAGCTGGGGACACAACAAGACACAGCGGGGGACACAGCGAGGACACAGCGGGACACTGCGGGAACATAGCGAGACACAGCGGGGTACAGAGCGGTACACAGCGGAACACAGCTGGGGACATAGCAGGGACACAGCGGGACACAACGGGGGACACAGCGAGGACGCAGCGGGACACAGCGGAACTCAGCGGGGGACAAAGCGGGAGACAGCGGGGGACACAGCGAGCACACAGCAGGACACAGCGGCCACACAGAGGGGACTCAGTGGGGGACACAGCGGGGGACAAAGAGGGACACCACGGGACACAGTGAGACACAGCGGGACACAGCGGGACACTGTGGGGACACAATAGGACAAAGCGGGGGACAAAGCGGAACACAACGATACAAAGCGGGGGACAGAGCGGAGACAGAGTAGGGCCACAGCGGGACACCTCGGTGACACAGCTGGACACAGCGGGGTACACAGCGGGACACAGCGGGACACAGCGGGGACAGAGTGGGACACAGTCAGACACAGCGGGACACAGGGGGAGACACAGCGGGACACAGCGGGGGACCCAGTGAGGACACAGCGGGACACAGCGGGGGACATAGCGAGGACACAGTGGGGGACACAGCAGGGGACACAGCGGGACACAGCGGGGAACACAGCGAGGACACAGCGGGACACAGCGGGACACAGCGTCGATACAGAGGGGACTCAGCGGAGGACACAGCGGGGGAAACAGCGGGGGACAAAGTGGGACACCACGGGACACAGTGTGACACAGCGGGACACAGCGGGGACACTGCGGGGACACAGCAGGACAAAGCGGGGGACATAGCGGGACACAGCGGCACACAGCGGGGGACACAGCCGGACACAGCGGGGGAAACAGTGGGGGACACAGTGGGACACGGTGTGACACAGCGGGGGACACATGGGGAACACAGCGGGACACAGCGGGGACACAGCGGGACTCAGCGGGGGACACAGCAGTATACAGCAGGACACAGCAGGGACACAGCAGGGACACAGGGGGGGACACAGCGGGACACAGCGGGGAACACAGCGGGACACAGAGGGGTACACAGCGGGACACAGCGGGGACACAGCAGGACTAAGCGGGGGACACAGCAGTATACAGCAGGACACAGCGTGGACACGGCAGGGACACAGCGGGGGACACAGCGGGACACAGCGGGACACAGCGGGGAAGACAGCGGGACACAGAGGGGTACACAGCAGGACACAGCTGGGAACACAGCGGGACACAGCGGGGGACACAGCGAGGACGCAGCGGAACACAGCGGGGGAGAAAGCGGGAGACAGCGGGGGACACAGCGAGCACACAGCGGGACACAGCGAGGGACACAGCGGGGAACACAGCGGGGGACAAAGAGGGACACCACGGGACACAGTGAGACACAGCGGGACACAGCGGGACACACGGGGGACACAGTGAGGACACAGCGGGACACAGTGGGGACAAAGCGGGGGTCACAGCGGCACACAGCGGGGGACATAGTGGGACACCGCGGGGGACACAGCGACGACAAAGCGGGACACAGCGGGGAAACAGCAGGACTCAGCAGGGTCACAGCGGGACACAGCGGGACACAGCAGGGACACAGCAGGGGACACAGCGGGACACAGCGTGGGACACAGCGGGTCACAGCGGGGAATACAGAGGGACACAGTGGGGAACACAGAGGGACACAGCGGGACACAGCGGGTACAGCGGGGACACAGAAGGGGACAGTGGGGACCCACCAGGGGACAACGTGGACACAGCAGGACACAGCGGGGGACACAGCGGGACACAGCGGGGGACACAGGGGGGACAAAGCGGGACACAGCGGGGGACACAGTGGAATACAGCGGGACACAGCAGAGACACAGCCGGGACACAGCGGGTGACACAGTGGGACAGAGCAGGGGATACAGCAGGGGCCACAGAGGGACACAGCGGGACACAGCGGGGGACACAGCGAGGACACAGCGGGACTCAGCGGGGGACACAGCAGGACACAGCGGGACACAGCGGGACACAGCGGGGCACAGCAGGGACACAGCGTGTGACACAGCAGGGGACACAGCGGGACACAGCGGGGGACACAGCAGGACACAGCAGGGGACACAGGGAGGACACAGCGGGACACAGAGAGGGACACAGCTGGGGACACAGTGGGACACAGCAGGGTACACAGAGAGGACACAGCGGGACCCAGCGGGACCCAGCATCGATACAGCGGGGACACAGCAGGACACAGCGGGGTACACAGCTGGGGACACAACGGGACACAGTGGGGGACATTGCGGGACACATCGGGACACAGCGGGACACAGCAGAGAACAATGGGGAAAAAGTGGGAGACACAGCAGGGAACAGAGCAGGACACAGCAGGGGACAAAGCGAGGACACAGCGGGACACAGCGGTGACACAGCGGGACTCAGCAGGATCACAGCGGGACACAGCAGGACACAGCGGGAAACAGCGGAGACACAGCAGGGGACAGAGCGGGACACAGCGGGGGACACAGGGGGGACAAAGCGGGACACAGCGGGGGACACAGCGGAATACAGCGGGAAACAGCGGGGACACAGTAGGGACACAGCAGGGACACAGTGGGACAGAGCAGGGGATACAGCAGGGGCCACAGACGGACACAGCGGGACACAGCGGGACACAGCGGGGGACACAGCGAGGACACATTGGGACACAGCGAGTACACAGCGGGACTCAGCGGGGGACACAGCAGGACACAGCGGGACACAGCGGTACACAGCGGGACACAGAGGGGCACAGTGGGGAAAAAGTGGGCGACACAGCAGGGAACAGAGCAGGACACAGCAGGGGACACAGCGAGGACACAGCGGGACACAGCGGGGATCACAGTGGGGACACAGTGGGGGACACTAAGGGGCACAA
>NW_012289975.1:0-5704 GCF_000151885.1 Dipodomys ordii | reverse complement strand
GAGGTGGTGGTGGTGGAGGAGGAGGAGGAGGAGAAGGAGAACAAAAGGAGAAGCAGTAGAAGCAGAAGAAGCAGAAGCAGAGAAGCAGAAGCAGAAGAAAAAGAATAAGCAAAAGAAGCAGAATCAGAGGGAGAAGCAGAAGAAGGAGAAGGAGCAGAAGGAGAAGGAGAAGCAGAAGGAGAATCAGAAGGAGAAGCAGAAGAAGGAGAAGAAGAAGCAGAAGAAGCAGCAGAAGGAGAAGCAGAAGCAGAAGAAGATGCAGAAGGAGAAGCAGGAGAAGCAGAAGAAGCAGAAGCAGAAGGAGAAACAGAAGTAGGAGAAGGAGAAGGAGAAGGAAGGGCAGCAGAAGCAATAGGAGAAGCAGAAGGAGAAGCAGAAGCAGAATGAGAAGCAAAAAGAGAAGCAGTAGAAGCAGAAAAACCAGGAGAAGCAGAAAAACCAGGAGAAGCAGAAGAAAGAGAAGAAGAAGAATTAGAAGAAGAAGAAGAAGAAGAAGAAGAAGAAGAAGAAGAAGAAGAAGAAGAAGAAGAAGAAGAAGAAGAAGAAGAAGAAGAAGAAGAAGAAGAAGGAGAAGCATAAGGAGAAGCATAAGGAGAAGCAGTAGATGCAGGAGAAGCAGAAGAAATAGAATAAGCAAAAGAAGCAGGAGCAGAAGCAGTGGGAGAAGCAGAAGAAGGAGAAGGAGAAGGAGCAGCAGAAGGAGAAGCAGAAGCAGAAAGAGAAGCAGAAACAGAAGGAGAACAAAAGGAGAAGCAGGAGAATCGAAGAAGCAGAAGTAGAAACAGAAAGAGAAGTAGAAGAAGGAGAAGCAGAAGTAGAATCAGAAGAACAGAAGAAGAAGAAGAAGAAACGGAAGCAAAAGAAACAGAAGAAGGAGAAGAGCAGAAGCAGAAGGAAAAGCAGAAGCAGAAGGAGAAGCAGAAAGAGAAGCAGGAGAAGCTGAAGAAGCAGGAGAAGCAGAAGCAGAAGAAACAGGAGAAGCCGAAGAAGCAGAAGAACAATCTGAAGCAGAAGGAGAAACAGAAGAGGCACAATCTGAAGCAGAAGCAGAAGCACCAGGAGAAGCAGAAGAAGAAGAAGGAGAAGGCGAAAGAGAAGGATTAGGAGTAGGAGAAGCAAAAGGATAAGCAGAACCAGAAAGAGACGAAGAAAGAGAAGCAGCACGAGAAGTAGGAGTAGCAGGAGAAGAAGAAGCAGGAGAAGCAGAAGAAACAGAAGGCGCAGAAGCAGAATGAGAAGCAGAAGGAGAAATTGAAGCAGAAGCAGAAGGAGAAGCAGAAGCAGAAGAAGAAGCAGAAGAAGGAGAAGGACAAGGAGAAGGAGAAAGAGAAGCAGAAAGAGAAGCAGAACGAGAAGCAGGAGAAGCAGAAGCTAGAGAAGCCGAAGCAGAAGAAACAGAAGAAGGGGAAGAAGCAGAAGCAGAAGGAGAAGCAGAAACAGAAGGAAAAGCAGAAATAGAAGCAGGAGCAGCAGAAGAAGCAGCAGCAGGAGAAGCAGAAGCAGAAGAAGCCGAAAAAGCAAAAGCAGAACCTGAAGCAGAAGGAGAAGCAGGAGAAGCAGAAGAAGCAGAATCTGGAGAAGCAGAAGGAGAAGCAGAAGCAGAAAGAGAAGCAAAAGCAGAAGGAGAAGCAGAAGAAACAGAAGAAGCAGAGGCAGTATCAGAAGAAGCAGAAGATTCAGAAGCAGAAGGAGAAGCAGAAGGAAAAGCAGAAGAACTAGAAGGAGAAGGAGAAGGAGAAACAGGAGTAGAAGCAGAAAGAGAAGCAGAAGAAGGAGCAGTAGAAGGAAAAGCGGCAGGAGAAACAGAAAGAGCAGCAGAAGGAGAAGCAGGAGAAGCAGAAACAGGAGAAGCAGAAGCAGAAGATACACGAGAAGGACAAGAAGCAGAAGCAGAAGGAGAAGCAGAAAGAGAAGGAGGGGAAGCAGAAGCAGGAGAAGCAGAAGCATAAGAATCCGAAGAAGCAGAAGCAGAACCTGAAGCAGAAGGAGAAGCAGGAGAAGCAGAAGAATCAGAGTCTGGAGAAGCAGAATGAGAAGCAGAAGGAGAAGCAGAAGCAGAAAGAGAATCAAAAGCAGAAGGAGAAGCAGAAGAAACAGAAGAAGTAGAAGCAGTAGCAGTTGTAGCAGAAGCAGCAGGAAAAGCAGAAGGAAAAGCAGAAGAACAAGAAGGAGAAGGAGAAACAGAAGGAGAAGCAGAAGGAGAAGCAGAAAGAGAAGCAGGTAAAGCAGAAGAAGAAGAAGGAGAAGCAGAAGAAGCAGAAGCAGAAGGAGAAGCAGGAAAAGCAGAAGAAGCAGAAGCAAAAGGTGAAGCTAAAGAAGGAGAAGGAGAAGCAGAGGCAGAAGAAGAAGCATAAGGACAAGCACAAGCAGAAGGAGATGCAGAAGGAGAAGTAGGAGAAGCAGAAGAAGCAGAAGCTGAAAGAGAAGCAGATGTAGGAGAAGGAGAAGGATGAGAAGCAGAAGCTGAAGGAGAAGCAGAAGCAGAATGAGAAGCAGAAAGAGAAGCAGGAGGAGGACAAGAAGCAGAAGCAGGAGAAGCCGAAAGAGAAGAAGCAGAAACAGAAGCAGAAGGAGAAGCAGAAGGAGAAGGAGAAGCAGCAGAAGAAGTAGAACCAGAAATTCAGGCACGAGAAACAGAAGAAGCAGAAGCAGAAGGAGAAGCAAAAAGAGAAGCAGAAGGAGAAGTAGAAGAAGCAGCAGAAGGAGAAGCAGCAGAAGAAGCAGAAAAACAAGCAGGAGAAGCAGAAGCACAAAGAGAAGTAGAAGCAGAAGAAGAAGCAGTAGAAGCAGAAGAAGCAGAAGCAGGAGAAGCAGAACCAGAAGAAAAAGAAGAAGCATAAGAAGCAGAAGCAGAGGGAGAAACAGAAGGAGAAGGAGCAGCAGAAGGTGAAGCAGAAGGAGATGCAGAAGCAGAAAGAGAAGCAGAAATAGAAGAAGAAGAAGGAGAAGTTGGAGAATCAGAAGAAGCAAAAGCAAAAAGTGAAGCACAAGAAGGAGAAGGACAAGCAGGAGAAGCAGAAGAAGCAGAAGCGGGAGAAGCAGAAGAAGAAGAAGAAACAGAAGAAGGAGAAGGAGCAGAAGGAGAAGCAGAAGCAGAAGGAGAAGCAGAAAGAGAAGCAGAAGAAGCAGTAGCAGGTGAAGCAGAAGCAGAAGAAACAGAAGAAGCCGAAGAATCAGAAGGAGAACCTGAAGCAGAAGGAGAAGCAGAAGCAGCAGAAGCTGGAAAAGCAGAAGCAGAAGAAACCAAACAAGCAGAAGAAGCAGAAGCAGAACGAGAAGCAGAAGAAGAAGGAGAAAGAGAAGGATTAGGAGTAGGAGGAGCAGAAGCAGAATAAGAAGCAGAAAGAGAAGCAGAAGAAGAAGCAGAAGGAGAAACAGAAGATGCAGAAGCAGGAGAAGAAGAAGCAGAAGCAGAATGAGAAGCACAAGAAGGAGAAATTGAAGGAGAAGGAGAAGGAGACGGAGAAGCAGAAGGAGAAGTAGGAGAAGCAGAAGAAGAAGAAGCAGGAGAAGCAGAAGCAGAAGAAACAGAAGGAGAAGAGCAGAAGCAGAAGGAGAAGCAGAAGGAGAAGCAGAAGAAGCAGAAGCTGAAGCAGAAGAAGAAGAAACAGAAAAAGCAGAAGAAGCAGAAGAAGAAGCAGCAGGAGAAGCAGAAGAAGAAGAAGCAGAAGGAGAAAGAGAAGGATTAGGAGTAGGAGAAACAGAAGGATAAGCAGAAGCAGAAAGAGAAGGAGAATGAGAAGGAGAAGCAGGAGAAGCAGAAGAAGCAGAAGCAGGAGAAGCAGAAGCAGAAGAAGCATAGGAAGGAGAAGAAGCAGAAGGAGAAGCAGAAACAGAAGGAAAAGCAGAAAGAGAAGCAGGAGAAGCAGAAGAAGCAGCAGCAGGAGAAGCAGAAGCAGAAGAAGCCGAAGAAGCAGAAGCAGAACCTGAAGCAGAAGGAGAAGCAGGAGAAGCAGAAGAAGCAGAATCTGGAGAAGCAGAAGGAGGAGCAGAAGCAGAAAGAGAAGCAAAAGCAAAAGGAGAAGCAGAAGGGGAAGCAGAAGAAACAGAAGAAGCAGAGGCAGTAGCAAAAGAAGCAGAAGATGCAGAAGGAGAAGCAGAAGGAAAAGCACAAGAACGAGAAGGAGAAGGAGTAGGAGAAACAGAAGGAGAAGGAGAAGGAGTAGGAGAAACAGAAGGAGAAGCAGAAAGAGAAGCAGAAGAAGGAGCAGGAGAAGGAAAAGCAGCAGGAGAAGCAGAAAGAGCAGCGGAAGGAGAAGCAGGAGATGCAGAAACTTGAGAAGTAGAAGCAGAAGAAACACAAGAAGGACAAGAAGCAGAAGGAGAAGCAGAAACAGAAGGAGAAGCAGGAAGAGAAGGAGGGAAAGCAGAAGAAGCAGAAGCAGGAGAAGCAGGAGCAGAAGAATGTGAAGAAGCAGAAGGAGAACCTGAAGCAGAAGGACAAGCAGGAGAAGCAGAAGAAGCAGAATCTGAAGAAGCAGAATAAGAAGCAGAACGAGAAGCAGAAGCAGAAAGAGAATCAAAAGCAGAAGGAGAAGCAGAAGAAACAGAAGAAGTAGAAGCAGAAGCAGTTGTAGCAGAAGCAGAAGGAAAAGCAGAAGAACAAGAAGGAGAAGTAGAAACAGAAGGAGAAACAGAAGGAGAAGCAGAAAGAGACGCAGGTAAAGCAGAAGAAGAAGAAGGAAAAGGAGAATCAGAAGGAGAAGCAGAAGAAGGAGAAGGAGAAGCAGAAGAAGATGCAGAATGAGAAGCAGGAGAAGCAGAAGAAGCAGAAGCAGGAGGAGAAGCAGGAAAAGCAGAATAAGCAGAAGCAAAAGGAGAAGCAAAAGAAGGAGAAGGAGAAGCAGAAGCATAAGGACAAGCACAAGCAAAAGGAGATGCAGAAGGAGAAGCAGGAGAAACAGAAGAATCAGAAGCTGAAGGAGAAGCAGAAGTAGGAGAAGGAGAAGGAGGAGAAGCAGAAGGAGAAGCAGGAGCAGAATGAGAAGCAGAAAGAGAAGCAGGAGAAAGACAAGAAGCAGAAGCAGGAGTAGCCGAAAGAGAAGAAGCAGAAGAAGCAGAAACATTAGCAGAAGGAGAAGCAGAAGCAGAAGGAGAAGCAGCAGAAGAAGTAGAACCAGAAATTCAGGCAGGAGAAACAGAAGAAGCAGAAGCAGAAGCAGAAGGAGAAGCAAAAAGAGAAGCACAAGGAGTAGTAAAAGAAGCAGGAGAAGGAGAAGCAGCAGAAGAAGCAGAAAAACAAGCTGGAGAAGCAGAAGCAGAAAGAGAATTAGAAGCTGAAGAAGCAGAACCAGAAGAAGAAGCAGTAGAAGCATAAGAAGCAGAAGCAGGAGAAGCAGAAGCAGAAGAAAAAGAAGAAGCATTAGAAGCAGAAATAGAAGCAGAGGGAGAAACAGAAGAAGGAGAAGGAGCAGCAGAAGGTGAAGCAGAAGGAGATGCAGAAGCAGAAACAGAAGCAGAAACAGAAGGAGAAGTTGAGAATCAGAAGAAGCAGAAGCAGAAAGAGAAGCAAAAGAGGGAAAAGGAGAAGGAGAAGCAGAAGGACAATCAGGAGAAGCAGAAGAAGCAGAAGCGGGAGAAGCAGAAGAAGAAGAAGAAACAGAAGAAGGAGAAGGAGCAGAAGGAGAAGCAGAAGCAGAAGGAGAAGCAGAAAGAGAAGCAGAAGAAGCAGAAGAAGCAGTAGCAGGAGAAGCAGAAGAAACAG
>NW_012289974.1:0-4675 GCF_000151885.1 Dipodomys ordii | reverse complement strand
AAGAAGAAGAAGAAGAAGAAGAAGAAGAAGAAGAAGATTGAAGAAGAAGAAGAAGAAGAAAAAGAAGAAGAAGAAGAAGAAGAAGGAGAAGGAGAAGGAGAAGGAGAAGGAGAAGGAGAAGGAGAAGGAGAAGCAGTAGAAGCAGAAGAAGCAGAAGCAGGAGAAGCAGAAGCAGAAGAAAAAGAATAAGCATAAGAAGCAGAATCAGAGGGAGAAGCAGAAGAAGGAGAAGCAGAAGCAGAAGAAGCAGCAGAAGGAGAAGCAGAAGCAGAAGAAGATGCAGAAGGAGAATCAGGAGAAGCAGAAGAAGGAGAAGGAGAAGGCGAAAGAGAAGGTTTAGGAGTAGGAGAAGCAAAAGGATAAGCAGGAGCAGAAAGAGACGCAGAAGGAGAAGCAGCACGAGAAGTAGGAGAAGCAGGAGAAGCAGAAGCAGGAGAAGCAGAAGAAACAGAAGACGCAGAAGCAGAATGAGAAGCAGAAGGAGAAATTGAAGCAGAAGCAGAAGGAGAAGCAGAAGCAGAAGGAGAAGCAGAAGAAGGAGAAGGAGAAGCAAAAAGAGAAGCAGAAAGAGAAGCAGCACGAGAAGTAAGAGAAGCAGGAGAAGCAGAAGCAGGAGAAGCAGAAGAAACAGAAGACGCAGAAGCAGAATGAGAAGCCGAAGGAGAAATTGAAGTAGAAGCAGAAGGACAAGCAGAAGAAGGAGAAGGAGAAGCAGAAAGAGAAGCACAACGAGAAGCAGGAGAAGCAGAAGCAGGAGAAGCAGAAGCAGAAGAAACATAGGAAGGAGAAGAAGCAGAAGGAGAAGCAAAAACAGAAGGAAAAGCAGAAAGAGAAGCAGAAGAAGCAGCAGCAGGAGAAGCAGAAGCAGAAGAAGCAGAAGCAGAACCTGAAGCAGAAGGAGAAGCAGGAGAAGCAGAAGAAGCGGAATCTGGAGAAGCAGAAGGAGAAGCAGAAGCAGAAGGAGAAGCAAAAGCAGAAGGAGAAGCAGAAGGGGAAGCAGAAGAAACAGAAGAAGCAGAGGCAGTAGCAGAAGAAGCAGAAGATGCAGAAGCAGAAGGAGAAGCAGAAGGAAAAGCAGAAGAACGAGAAAGAGAAGGAGTAGGAGAAACAGAAGGAGAAGCAGAAAGAGAAGCAGAAGAAGGAGCAGGAGAAGGAAAAGCAGCAGGAGAAGCAGAAAGAGCAGCAGAAGGAGTAGCAGGAGATGCAGAAACTTGAGAAGCAGAAGCAGAAGAAACACAAGAAGGACAAGAAGCAGAAGCAGAAGGAGAAGCAGAAAGAGAAGGAGAAGCAGGAAGAGAAGGAGGGAAAGCAGAAGAAGCAGAAGCAGGAGAAGCAGAAGCATAAGAATGTGAAGAAGCAGAAGGAAAACCTGAAGCAGAAGGAGAAGCAGGAGAAGCAGAAGAAGCAGAATCTGAAGAAGCAGAATAAGAAGCAGAACGAGAAGCAGAAGCAGAAAGAGAATAAAAGCAGAAGGACAAGCAGAAGAAACAGAAGAAGTAGAAGCAGAAGCAGTTGTAGCAGAAGCAGAAGGAAAAGCAGAAGAACAAGAAGGAGAAGGAGAAACAGAAGGAGAAACAGAAGGAGAAGCAGAAAGAGACGCAGGTAAAGCAGAAGAAGAAGAAGCAAAAGGAGAATCAGAAGGAGAAGCAGAAGAAGATGCAGAATGAGAAGCAGGAGAAGCAGAAGGAGCAGAAGCAGGAGGAGAAGCAGGAAAAGCAGAAGCAGGAGAAGCAGAAGCAGAAGAAACATAGGAAGGAGAAGAAGCAGAAGCAGAAGGAGAAGCAGAAACAGAAGGAAAAGCAGAAAGAGAAGCAGGAGAAGCAGAAGAAGCATCAGCAGGATAAGCAGAAGCAGAAGAAGCCGAAGAAGCAGAAGCAGAACCTGAAGCAGAAAGAGAAGCAGGAGAAGCAGAAGAAGCAGAATCTGGAGAAGCAGAAGGAGAAGCAGAAGCAGAAAGAGAAGCAAAAGGAGAAGGAGAAGCAGAAGGGGAAGCAGAAGAAACAGAAGAAGCAGAGGCAGTAGCAGAAGAAGCAGAAGATGCAGAAGCAGAAGGAGAAGCAGAAGGAAAATCAGAAGAACGAGAAGGAGAAGGAGTAGGAGAAACAGAAGGAGAAGCAGAAAGAGAAGCAGAAGAAGGAGCAGGAGAAGGAAAAGCAGCAGGAGAAGCAGAAAGAGCAGCAGAAGGAGAAGCAGGAGATGCAGAAACTTGATAAGCAGAAGCAGAAGAAACACAAGATGGACAAGAAGCAGAAGGAGAAGCAGAAACAGAAGGAGAAGCAGGAAGAGAAGGAGGGAAAGCAGAAGAAGCAGAAGCAGGAGGAGAAGCAGGAAAAGCAGAAGAAGGAGAAGCAAAAGGAGAAGCAAAAGAAGGAGAAGGAGAAGCAGAAGCAGAAGCATAAGGACAAGCACAAGCAGAAGGAGGTGCAGAAGGAGAAGCAGGAGAAGCAGAAGAAGCAGAAGCTGAAGGAGAAGCAGAAGTAGGAGAAGGTGAAGGAGGAGAAGCAGAAGGAGAAGCAGAAGCAGAATGAGAAGCAGAAAGAGAAGCAGGAGAAGGACAAGAAGCAGAAGCAGGAGAAGCCGAAAGAGAAGAAGCAGAAGAAGCAGAAACATTAGCAGAAGGAGAAGCAGAAGCAGAAGGAGAAGCAGCAGCAGAAGGAGAAGCAGCAGAAGAAGTAGAACCAGAAATTCAGGCAGGTGAAACAGAAGAAGCAGAAGCAGAAGCAGAAGGAGAAGCAAAAAGAGAAGCACAAGGAGTAGTAAAAGAAGCAGGATAAGGAGAAGCAGCAGAAGAAGCAGAAAAACAAGCTGGAGAAGCAGAAGCAGAAATAGAATTAGTAGCTGAAGAAGCAGAACCAGAAGAAGAAGCAGTAGAAGCATAAGAAGCAGAAGCAGGAGAAGCAGAAGCAGAAGAAAAAGAAGAAGCATTAGAAGCAGAAATAGAAGCAGAGGGAGAAACAGAAGAAGGAGAAGGAGCAGCAGAAGGTGAAGCAGAAGGAGAGGCAGAAGCAGAAAGAGAAGCAGAAACAGAAGGAGAAGTTGGAGAATCAGAAGAAGCAGAAGCAGAAAGAGAAGCAAAAGAGGGAAAAGGAGAAGGAGAAGCAGAAGGACAATCAGGAGAAGCAGAAGAAGCAGAAGCGGGAGAAGCAGAAGAAGAAGAAGAAACAGAAGAAGGAGAAGGAGCAGAAGGAGAAGCAGAAGCAGAAGGAGAAGCAGAAAGAGAAGCAGAAGAAGCAGAAGAAGCAGTAGCAGGAGAAGCAGAAGAAACAGAAGAAGCCCAAGAAGCAGAAGGAGAACCTGAAGCAGAAGGACAAGCAGAAGCAGCACAAGCTGGAAAAGCAGAAGCAGAAGATACAGAAGAAGCAGAAGCACAACGAGAAGCAGAAGAAGGAGAAGCAGGAGAAGCAGAAGCAGAAGAAACAGAAGAAGGAGAAGAGCAGAAGCAGAAGGAGAAGCAGAAGCAGAAGGAGAAGCAGAAGAAGCAGAAGCTGAAGCAGAAGAAACTGAAAAAGCAGAAAAAGAAGTAGAAGCAGAAGAAGAAGAAGCAGGAAAAGCAGAAGAAGAAGAGGGAGAAGGAGAAAGAGAAGGAGTAGGAGTAGGAGAAACAGACGGATAAGCAGAAGCAGAAAGAGAAGGAGAAGGAGAAGGAGAAGCAGGAGAAGCAGAAGAAGCAGAAGCAGGAGAAGCAGAAGCAGAATGAAAAGCAGAAGAAGGAGTAATTAAAACAGAAGAAGATGCAGAAGGAGAAGCAGAAGCAGAAGCAGAAGCAGAAGGAAAAGCAGAAGAAGGAGAAGGAGAAGGAGAAGCAGAAGGATAAGAATAAAGAGAAACAGAAGGAGAAGCAGGAGAAGCAGGAGAAGCATAAGCAGAAGAAATAGAAGAAGGAGAAGAAGCAGAAGCAGGAAGAGAAGCAGAAACAGAAGGAGAAGCAGAAATAGAAGCAGAAGAAGCCGAAGAAGCAGAAGCAGAACCTGAAGCGGAAGGAGAAGCAGAAGAAGCAGAATCCGGAGAAGAAGAAGGAGAACCAGAAGGAGAAGCAGAAGCAGAAAGAGAAGCAAAAGCAGAAGGAGAAGCAGAAGAAACAGAAGAAGCAGAAGCAGTAGCAGAAGAAGCTGAAGATGCAGAAGCAGAAAGAGAAGCAGAAGGAATAGCAGAAGAACGAGAAGGAGAAGGAGAAAAAGAAGGAGAAGAAGAAGGAGAAGCAGAAGGAGAATCAGGAAAGGCAGAAGAAGCAGAATCAGACGGAGAAGCAGAAGAAGGAGAAGGAGAAGCAGAAGCAGAAGAAGAAGCAGACGAAAAGCACAAGCAGAAGGAGATGCAGAAGGAGAAGCAGGAAAAGCACAAGAAGCAGAAGCAGAAGGAGAGAAGAAGTAGAAGAAGGAGAATCAGAAGAAGCACAAGCAGAAGTAGAAAGAGAAGCCGACGAAGAGAAGCAGAACGAGAAGCAGGAGAAGCAGAAGAAGCAGAAGCGGGAGAAGCAGAAGAAGAAGAAACAGAAGAAGGAGAAGGAGCAGAAGCAGAAGGAGAAGGAAAAGCAGAAGGAGATGCTTGAAAGAGAAGAAGGAATAGCAGAAGAAGCAGAAGCAGAACAGATGAGAGCAGAAGAGCAGGGAGCAGAGAGCAGAGCAGAGAGCAGAGCATAGATCCGAGAGCAGAGCAAATCTGAGCAAAGCGGAGC
>NW_012289973.1:0-11326 GCF_000151885.1 Dipodomys ordii | reverse complement strand
CGGGACACAGCGGGGGACACAGCGAGGACACAGCAGGACACAGTGTTGTACACAGCGGGGGACAAAGTGGGAGACAGCGGAGGACACAGCGAGGTCACAGCGGGACACAGCGGGGAAACAGAGGGGACTCAGTGGGGGACACAGAGGGGAACAAATCAGGACACCACGGGACACAGTGGGACACAGCGGGACACAGCGGGGACACTGCGGGGACAAACCGGGACAAAGCAGTGGACACAACAGGACACAGCGGGGGCCTCAGCCGGATACAGCGGGGGACAGAAGAGGGGCACAGCGGGACACAGCAGGGACACAGCTGGACATAGCAGGGTAAACAGATGGAGACAGTGGCCACACAGCAGGGAGACAGCGGGACACAGCGGGGACAGAGCGGGACACAGCGTGACACAGTGGGACCAGCGGGACACAGAGTCGATACAGCAAGGACACAGCGGGACACAGCGGGGTACACAGCTGGGGAAACAACAGGACACAGTGGGACACAGCGGGAACAAAGCGTGAGACACAGGGGGGGACAGAGCGGGAGACAGCGGGACACAGCGGGGGAAATAGGGGGGACACAGCGGGACTCAGCGGGGGACACATCGGGACACATCGGGACACAGCAGGGACAAAGCAGGGACACAGCTGGGGACACAGCGGGACACAGCAGGGGACACAGCGGGACACAGCGGGGGACAGAGGGGAGGACACATGGGGACACAGAGGGGAAAACAGCTAGGACACAGTGGGACCCAACGGGACACAGCATCGATACAGCGGTGACACAGCGGGACACAGTGGGGACAAAGCGGGGAAAACAGCTGGGGACAGAGCGGGACACAGCGGGGGACACAGAGAGGACACAGTGGGACACAGCGGGGACACAACGGGACTCAGCGGGGGACACAGCAGTGGACAAAGCGGGACAACACGGGACACAGCAGGACACAGAGGTACACAGCGGGGACACGGCGAGAATACAGCAGGACACAGCATTGGACAAGGCGGGACACAGCGGGACACAGCGGGGGGCACAGCGGGACACAGTGGGGGACAGTGCAGGGGACACAGCGGAACACAGCAGGGACAAAGCTGGACACAGCGGGACACAGCGGGACACAGCGGGAACACAGCTGGACACTGCGGGACACAGCGGGGGACACAGAGGGGGACACAGCGGGGGACACTGTGGGACAAAGTGGGGGATACAGCGGGGGACCCAGTGGGACACAGCTGGGAACACAGAGAGGACACAGCGGGACACAGCGGGACACAGCTGGGCACACAGCGGGGACACAGCGGGACACAGGGGGGAACAGAGCGAGGACACATTGGGACACAGCGGGGACACAGCGAGACTCAGCGGGGGACACAGCAGTTCACAGCGGGACACAGTGGGACACAGCGGGGGACACAGTGGGACAGAGCAGGGGACACAGCAGAGGACACAGAGGGACACAGAAGGACACAGCAGGGGACACAAGGGGGACACAGCGGGACACAGCGGGGGACACAGCGAGGACACATTGGGTCACAGCGGGAACACAGCGGGACTCAGCGGGGGACACAGCAGTACACAGCAGGACACAGTGGGACACAGCAGGGCACAGCAGGGACACAGCGGGGGACAGAGTGGGACACAGCGGGACACAGCAGGGGACGCAGCGGGACACAGCGTCAATACAGCGGGGACACAGCTTTACACAGCGGGGTACACAGCTGGGGACACAAAGGAACACAGCGGGGGACACAGCGGGACACAGCGGGACACAGCAGGACACAGCGTCAATACAGTGGGGACACAGAGTTAGACAGCGGGGTACACAACTGGGGACACAAAGGAACACAGTGGGGGACACAGTGGGACACAGTGAGGGACACAGTGGGACACATCGGGACACAGCAGGGGACACAGTGGGGACAAAGCGGGACACAGCTGGGGACACAGCAAGGACACAGCGGGACACAGAGGGACACAGCGGGGGACAAAGCGGGAGACAGCGGAGGACACAGTGAGGACACAGCGGGACACAGCGGGGAAACAGAGGGGACTCAGTGGGGGACACAGAGGGGGACAAATCAGGACACCACGGAACACAGTGGGACACAGCAGGGGACAGAGAAGGGGACACAGCGGGACACAGAGGGAACAGCGAGGACACAGCGGGACCCAGCGGGACACAGCTTCGATACAGCGGGGACACAGCGGGACTCAGCGGGGACAAAGCGGGGATTACAGCGGGGGAAAGAGCGGGACACAGCGGGGTACACAGGGAAGACACAGCGGGACACACCGGGGACACAGCGGGAACACAGCTGGACACAGCGGGACACAGCAGTGGACACAGCGGGACACAGCGGGGGACACAGAGGGGGACACAGCGGGGGACACTGTGGGACAAAGCGGGGGATACAGCGGGGTACCCAGCGGGACACAGTGGGGAACACAGCGAGGACACAGCGGGACACAGCGGGACACAGCTGGGCACACAGCGGGGACACAGCGGGACACAGCGGGGGACACAGCGAGGAAATAGTGGGACACAGCGTGGGACAAAGCGGGAGACAGCAGAGGACACAGCAAGGACAGAGCGGGTCACAGCGGGACACAGAGGGGACTCAGCGGGGGACACAGCGGGGGACAAAGCGGGACACCAAGGGACACAGAGTGACACAGCAGGGGAAAGAGAGGGGGACACAGCAGGGTACACAGGGAAGACACAGCGGGACACACCAGGGACACAGCGGAGACTCAGCGCGGGACACAGCAGGGGACAAAGCGGGACACCACGGGACACAGCAGGACACAGCAGGACACAGGGGGATACGGCGGTGACACAGTGCGACACAGCGAGGAACACAGTGGGAACCATTGGGACACAGCAGGGGACACAGCAGGGACAAAGTGGGACACAGCGGGGGACACAGTGAGGACACAGCGGGACACAGTGGGACACAGTGGGGGACAAAGCGGGAGACAGCAGAGGACACAGCGAGGATACAGCGGAACACAGCGAGGAAACAGAGGGGACTCAGCAGGGGACACAGAGGGGGACAAATCAGGACACCACGGGACACAGTGGGACACAACAGGGGACAGAGAGGGGGACACAGCAGGGGACAGATAGGGGGACACAGCGGGACACAGAGGGGAACACAGCGAGGACACAGCGGGACCCAGGGGGACACAGTTTCGATACAGCGGGGACACAGGGGACTCAGCAGGGACAAAGCGGGCATTACAGCGGGGGACAGAGCGGGACACAGCAGGGTACACAGGGAAGACACAGCGGGACACACCTGGGACACAGCGGGGACTCAGCGGGGGACACAGCGGGGGACAAAGCGGTACACCACGGGACACAGCGGGACACAACAGGATACAGGAGGGACACGGCGGTGACAGTGCGACACAGCGAGGGACACAGTGGGACACATCGGGACACAGCAGGGGACACAGCGGGGACAAAGCGGGACACAGCGGGGGACACAGCGAGGACACAGCAGGACACAGTGGGACACAGTGGGGGACAAAGTGGGAGACAGCGGAGGACACAGCGAGGTCACAGCGGGACACAGCGGGGAAACAGAGGGGACTCAGTGGGGGACACAGAGGGGAACAAATCAGGACACCACGGGACACAGTGGGACACAGCGGGACACAGCGGGGACACTGCGGGGACAAACCGGGACAAAGCAGTGGACACAATGGGACAAAGCGGGGGCCTCAGCCGGATACAGCGGGGGACAGAAGAGGGGCACAGCGGGACACAGCAGGGACACAGCTGGACATAGCAGGGTAAACAGATGGAGACAGTGGCCACACAGCAGGGAGACAGCGGGACACAGCGGGGACAGAGCGGGACACAGCGTGACACAGTGGGACCAGCAGGACACAGAGTCGATACAGCAAGGACACAGCGGGACACAGCGGGGTACACAGCTGGGGAAACAACAGGACACAGTGGGACACAGCGGGAACAAAGCGTGAGACACAGGGGGGGACAGAGCGGGAGACAGCGGGACACAGCGGGGGAAATAGGGGGGACACAGCGGGACTCAGCGGGGGACACAGCGGGACACATCGGGACACATCGGGACACAGCAGGGACAAAGCAGGGACACAGCTGGGGACACAGCGGGACACAGCAGGGGACACAGTGGGACACAGCGGGGGACAGAGGGGAGGACACAGGGGGACACAGAGGGGAACACAGCGAGGACACAGTGGGACCCGATGGGACACAGCATCGTTACAGCGGTGACACAGCGGGACACAGTGGGGACAAAGCGGGGAAAACAGCGGGAGACACAGCGGGACACAGCGGGTTACACAGAGAGGACACAGTGGGATACAGCGGGGACACAGCGGGACTCAGCGGGGGACACAGCGGTGGACCAAGCGGGACACCACGGGACACAGCAGGACACAGAGGGACACAGCGGGGACACGGCGTGGATACAGCAGGACACAGCATTGGACAAGGCGGGACACAGCAGGACACAGCGGGGGGCACAGCAGGACACAGTGGGGGACAGTGCAGGGGACACAGAGGAACACAGCAGGGACACAGCTGGACACAGCGGGACACAGCAGGGGACACAGCGGGACACAGCGGGGGACACAGAGGGGGACACAGCGGGGGACACTGCGGGACAAAGGGGGGATACAGCGGGGGACACAGCGGGACACAGCGGGGAACACAGCAAGGAAACAGCGGGACCCAGCGGGACACAGCGTCGATACAGCGGGAACATAGCAGGACACAGCGGGACACAGCGAGGACAAAGCGGGAGACACAGCGGGACACAGCGGGGGACACCGCGGGACACCGCGGGAGACACAGCGAGGACAGAGGGAGTCACAGCGGGGGAGACAGGGAGGACACAGCGGGACACAGAGGGGGACACAGCGAGGACACAGCGGGGATATAGAGAGACTCAGTGGGGGGCACAGCGGGACACAGCGGGGGAAAGAGCCGGGGACACAGCGGGACACAGCAGTGGACACAATGGGACACAGCGGGGGACACAGCAGGACACAGCGCAGGACACAGGAGGGGACACAGCGTGACACAGCGGGGGACACAGCGGGACATAGCGTGACGCAGTGGGGGACACAGCAGGACACAGCGGGACACAGGGGGACACAGCAGGGGACAGAGCAAAACACAGCGGGGACACAGCAGGGACACAGCGGGACACAGCAGGGACACAGCGAGGACACAGCGGGACACAGCTGGGGACACAGTGGGACACAGCGGGGGATACAACGGGACACAGCAAGACAGAGCGGGGTCACAGCATTGGACACAGCGGGACACAGCGGGGGACACAACGGGACACAACGGGGGACACAGCGGGACACAACGGGGGACACAGCGGGATACAGCGGATACACAGCCTGGACACAGCGGGGACACAGCAGGGACACAGCATTGGTCACAGCGGGACACAGCGGGGGACAGAGCGGGACACAGCATTTGTCACAGCGGGACACAGCGGGGGACAGAGCGGGACACAGCAGGGGACATAGCAGGGGACACAACGGGACACAGCGGGGGACACAGAGGGAAACAGAGGGACACATCGAGGACAACGCGGGGGACACAGCAGGGACACAGCAGGACACAGCGTGGGACACAGAGGGAAACAGAGGGACACAGCGAGGACAATGCGGGGGACACAGCAGGGACACAGCAGGACACAACGGGTGACAAAGCGGTAGACAGCGGGGGACACAGCGAGGACACAGCGGGACATAGTGGGGACACAGAGGGGACTCAGCGGGGGACACAGCAGGGGACATATCGTGACAACACGGGACACAGTGCGACACAGCGGGGACACTGCGGGGACACAACGGGCAAAGCGGGGGACACAGCGGGACACAGCGGGACACAGCGGTGGACACAGCCGGACAAAGCGGGGGACAGAGAGGGGGACACAGCAGGACACAGTGGGGACACAGCGGGGCAGAGCGGGACATAGCGTGACACAGCGGGACACAGCAGTGGACACAGCGGGACACATCAGGGGACACAGCGAGGACACTGCGGGACAGAGCGGGGGATGGAGCGAGGACACAGCAGGGACACTGCAGGGGACCAAGCGGGACCCAGCGGGACCGAGTGGGGACACAATGGGGACACAGCGGGGCACACAGTGGGGACATAGCGGCACACAGCGGGACACAGCGGGGACACAGCGGGGGACACAGCAGGACACATCGGGGGACACAACGGAGGACACAGCAGTACACAGCAGGAGACACAGTGAGGACACAGCGAGACACAGCAGGGACACAGCGGGGGACACAGAGGGGGACAGATCGGGCCACAGCGGGACACAGCAGGACACAGTGGGGGACACAGCGTGACACAGCGGGAAACAGCGGGACACAGCCAGGGACAGAGCGGGACACAGCGGGACACAGTGGGGGACACAGCCGGACACAGCGGGGGACAGAGCGGGGGACAAAGTGGAACACAGCGGGGACACAGCGGGACACAGCGGGACACAGCGTGGACAGAGCAGGACACAGCGTGACACAGCAGACACAGTGGGGGACACAGCGGGGCACAGCAGGGGACACAGCGAGGACACAGCGGGACACAGCGGGACACAGTGGGACAGAGCGGGGACACTGCAGGGACACAGCGAGACTCAGCGGGGACACAGCAGTACACAGGGGGAAACAGCGGGGACACAGCAGGGCCCCAGCGGGGAACACAGCGAGGACCCAGTGGGACCCAGCGGGACACAGTGTCGATACAGCGGGGACACAGCGTGACACAACAGGGTCCACTGCTGGGGACACAACGGGACACATCGGGGGACACAGCGAGGACACAGCGAAACACAGCGTGGGACACAGCGAGGGACAAAGCGGGGGACACAGTGGGACATAGCGGGTCACAGCGGGGGACACAGCGGGGGAAAGCAGGGGACAGAGAGGGGTCACAGCGGGACAGAGCGGGGACCCAGCTGGACCCATCGGGGTACACAGCGGGACACAGCGGGCACACAGTGGGGACACAGCGGGACACAGCGGGAAACAGCAGGAACAGAGTATGACAGAGCGGGACACAGCGGGACACAGCTCGACACAGCGAGGGACAGAGCGGGACACAGTGGGGGACACAGAGGGGTACACAGCGGGACACAGTGGGGAACACAGCGAGGACACAGCGGGACCCAGCGGGACACAGCGTCGATACAGCGGGGACAGAACGGGACACAGCGGGTTACACAGCTGGGGACACAAAGGGACAATTCGGGGGACACAGCGAGGACACAGCAGAACACAGCGTGGGAAACAGCAAGGACACAGCGGGACACAGCGGGACACAGCGGGACACAGCAGGGACACAGCAGTAGACACAGCGGGACACAGCGGGGGACACAGCAAGACACAGCAAGGGACCCAGCGAGGACCCAGCAGGACCCAGCGGGACACAGCGTCGATACAGCGGGGACACAGCGGGACACAGCAGTGTACACAGCTGGGGACACAACGGGACACAGCATGGGACACAGCGAGGACAGCGGAACACAGCGTGGGACGCAGCGAGGACACAGCGGGACACAGCAGGACACAGCGGGCACACAGCAGGGGACACAAAGGGACACAGTGGGTGACACAGCGGGACACAGCGGGACACAGTGGGACACAGCGGCGACAAAGCGTGAGACACAGCAGGGGACAGAGCGGGAGACAGCAGGGGACACAGCGAGGACACAGCGGGACAGAGCGGAGACATAGCGGGAACTCAGCGGGGGACACAGCGGGGGACAAAGCGGGACACCACGGAACATAGCGGGACACAGCGGGAAACAGCGGTGACTCTGCTGGGACACAGCAGGACACAGCGGGGGACACAGCGGGACTCAGCGGGGGACACAGCGGAACACAGTGGGGGACAGAGCGTGGGACACAGCAAGACACAGCGGGGACCAAGCTGGACACAGCGGGGTACACAGCGGGACACAGCGGGACACAGCGGGGACACAGTGGGACACAGCGGGTCCCAGCAGGGAAACAACGGGACACAGCGGAACACAGCGGGGGCACAGCGGGACACAGTGGGGGACACAGCGAGGACATAGCTGGACACAGCGGGGGATAAAGCGAGGACACAGCGGGACAAAGCAGGGAAACAGCGGGACACAACGGGGACACAGCAATGGACACAGTGGGGCACAGCAGGGGACACAGCGAGACACAGGGGGAGAAACAGCGGGGGACACAGCGGGGGACACAGCGGGACACAGCCAGAAACAGCGGGGGACACAGGTGGGACACAGCGTTACACAGCGGGGACACAGCGGGACTCAGCGGGGGACACAGCAGTACACATCCGGACACAGCGAAATGTGGGGAGCCGGCGCGAAGGCGCCGCCCACTTCCTTGCAGTTTTGAGGTAACTCCCTAGGCAGTGCTTGGCAGGATGGTGGGTCCTGGGCTTTGCGCATGCGCGAGCCAATCCCGTGGCACCTGGTGACGGCGAAAGGCGACAGACCAACCATAGGCAGACCACGTATTCTCCCAGGCAGCAGGCTCAAAACCTTCCAACTCCCACCCACTCTTTGAAAAAGGACACTGCAGAGGCAACCCGGCTCCCCACAGCGAAACACAGCAGGTACAGCAGGGGACACAGCAGGACACAGAGGGGGACACAGAGGGGTACACAGTGGGACACAGCAGGGAACACAGCGAGGACACAGCGGGACCCAGCGGGACACAGCGTCGATACAGCAGGGACACAGCAGGACACAGTGGGGTACACAGCTGGGGACACAAAGGGACACATCGGGGGACACAGCGAGGGCACTGCAGAACACAGCGTGGGACACAGCGAGGACACAGCGGGACACAGCGGGACACAGCAGGGACACAGCAGTAGACATAGCGGGGGATACAGCGGGACACAGCGGGGGACAGAGTGAGGACCCAGCGGGACCCAGCAGGACACAGCAGGGATACAGCAGTAGACACAGTTGGGGACACAGGTGGGACACAGCGGGACACAGCGGAGACACAGCGGGACACAGCGGGGGACACAGCATTTCACAGCGGGATACAGCAGGGGACACAGCAGGACACAGAGCGGTACACAGAGGGGTACACAGTGGGACACAGCTGGGAACACAGCGAGGACACAGCGGGAGCCAGCGGAACACAGCGTCAATACAGCAGGGACACAGCGGGACACAGCGGAGTACACAGCTGGGGACACAAAGGGACACATCGGGGGCACAGCGAGGACACTGCGGAACACAGCGTGGGACACAGCGAGGACACAGTGGGACACAGCTGGACACAGCAGGCACAAAGCGGTAGACAGAGCAGGGGACACAGCGGGACACAGCGGGGGACACAGCGAGTACACAGCGGGACCCAGGAGGACACAGCGTCGATACAGCGGGGACACAGCGGGACACAGCGGGGTACACAGCTGGGGACACAACGGGACACAGCAGGCGACACAGCGTGGACACAGCGGAACACAGCGTGGGACACAGCGAGGACACAGCGGGACACAGCGGGACACAGCGGGGACACAGCAGGGACACGGCAGGGACACAGCGGGGGACACAGCGGGACACAACGGGACACAGCGGGGGACACAGCAGGACACAGCGGGGGACACAGCGGCGGACACAGCGGGACACAACTGGGAACACAGCGAGGACACAGCGGGACCCAGCGGGACACAGCATCGATACTGCGGGGACACACCATTACACAGCAGGTTACACAGCTGGGGACACAAAGGGACACAGTGGGGGACACAGCGACACAGCGGGACACAGAGGGACACTGCGGGGACAAAGCGTGAGACACAGTGGGGACAGAGCGGGAGACAGAGGGTGACACAACGAGGACACAGCGGGACACAGCGGAGACTCAGCGGGGGACACAGCGGGGGACAAAGCCAGACACCAAGGGACACAGTGTGACACAGCGGGACACAGTGGGGTACACAGCTGGGGACACAACAGGAAACAGTGGGGGAAACAGCGGGACACAGCGGGACAGAGAAGGGACAAAGCGGGAACATAGGGCGGGACAGAGCAGGACACCACAGAACACAGCGGGACACAGCGGGACACAGCGGGAAACAGTGGTGACCCTGCGGGGACACAGCGGGACACAGCGGGGGACACAGCGGAACACAGTGGGGGACAGAGCGAGGACACAGCAGCACACAGCGGGGGACACAGCAAGGACACAGCGGGACACAGCGGGGGACACAGCGGGACACAACGGGGGACACAGCGGGACACAGTGGGGACACAGTGGGGACACAGCGGTACACAGCCGGTCCCAGCAAGAACACAGCGGAGGATAAAGGTGAGACACAGCGAGACACAGCGGGGAACTGCGGGACACAGCCGGGGACACAGCAGTACACAGCAGGACACAGCGGGACACAGCTGGACACAGGGGGACACAGCGGAACACAGCGGGAGACAGCAGGGACACAGCAGTAGACACAGCGGGACAAACGGGAGACACAGCGGGACACAGCGGGACATAGCGGGGACACAGCGGGACTCTGCGGGGGACACAGCAGTACACAGCGAGCAACCACGGGACAGAGCAGGACACAGCTGGATACAGCGGTGACACTGCGGGGACACAGCGGGACACAGCGGGGGACACAGCGGGGACACAGCAGGGGACACAGCGAGGACACAGCAGGACACAGCGCAACACAGCGAGGGACAAAGCGGTAGACAGCGCGTGACACAGCGAGGACACAGCGGGACATAGTGGGGACACAGAGGGACACTGCGGGGACATAGCGGGACACAGCAGGGGACACAGTGGCATACAACTGGACACAGTGGGGACACAGTGGAGACTCAGTGGGGGACACAGCGGGGGACAAAGCGGGACACTAAGGGACACAGTGTGACACAGCGGGACACAGTGGTGTACACAGCTTGGGACACAACAGGAAACAGCGGGGGAAACAGCGGGACACAGCGGGACACAGCAGGGACAAAGCGGGGACATAGGGCGGGACAGAGCAGGACACCACGAAACACAGCGGGACACAGCGGGAAACAGCGGTGACCCTGCGGGGACACAACGGGACACAGCGGGGGACACAGCGGGTCACAGCGGGGGACACAGCGGAACACAGTGGGGGACAGAGCGAGGACACAGCGGCACACAGCGGGGGACACAGCAAGGACACACCGGGACACAGCGGGGGACACAGCGGGACACAGCGGGGGACACAGCGGGACGCAGCGGGGGACACAGCGGGACACAGTGGGGACACAGCGGGGACACAGCGGGACACAGCGG
>NW_012289972.1:0-2763 GCF_000151885.1 Dipodomys ordii | reverse complement strand
GGGGACACAGCGGGACTCAGCGGGGACACAACGTGACACAGCGTGACACAGCGGGTGACAGCTGGACGCAGCAAGGGACACAGCAGGGACACAGCGGGGGACAAAGCTGAACACAGCAGGACACAGTGGGGTACACAGCTGGACAGAGCAGGGGACACAGTGGGGTACACAGCGTGACACAGCGTGGAACACAGAGAGGACACAGCGGGACACAGCGTTGGTACAGCAGGGACACAGCAGGACACAGAGAGGTACACAGCTGGGGACACAACGGGACACAGGGGGGACACAGTGGGACACAGCGGGACACACCGGGGACAAAGCGTGAGACACAGCGGGGAACAGAGCAGGAGAAGGCGAGCATACAGCGGTGACACAGCAGGACACAGCGGGACACAGCGGGGACAGAGCGGGACAAGTAAGGACACAGTGGGACACAGCGGGACACAGTGGGGATACAGGGAGTACACAGCGGGACACAGCGGGGGACACAGAGAGGACACAGCGGGACACAGCGGGGACACAGCGGCGACTCACCGTGGGACACAGCGGGGACAAAGCGGGACACCAAGGGACACAGTGTGACACAGAGGGACACAGCGGGGTACACAGCTGGGGACACAAAGGGAAACAGCGGGGGACACAGTGGGACACAGCGGGACACATCGAGACACAGCGGGGACAAAGTGGGGGACATAGCGGGGGACAGAGCGGGACACAGCGGGGACACAGCGGGACCCTGCGGGGAAACAACGGGGACTCAGGGAGGGACACAGAGGGAAAAAGGTGGTCACAGCGGGAACAGCAGGGAAACAGCAGGGACACAGCGGCAGACAACGCCGGACACAGTGGGACACAGCGGGGACAAAGCAGGACACAGCAGTGGACATAGCGGGGACACAGCGGGGACACAGCAAGGGACAAAGCGGGACACCACGGAACACAGCGGGACACAGCGGGACAGAGCGGGGACACTGCGGGGACACAGCGGGCCACAGCAGGGAACACAACGGGACACAGCAGGACACAGTGAGGGACACAGCGGGGACACAGCGGGACACAGAGCGGACACAGCGAGACACAGCGGGACACAGTGTGGACAATGCGGGAACATAGCGAGACACAGCGGGGTACACAGCGGGACACAGCGGGGCACACAGCGTGGACACAGGGGGACACAGCGGGGGACACAGCGAGGAAATAGCGGGACACAGCGTGGGACAGAGCGGGACACAGCGGGGTACACAGGGAAGACACAGCGGGACACACCGGGGACACAGCGGAGACTCAGCGGGGGACACAGCGGGGGACAAAGCGGAACACCACGGGACACAGCAGGACACAGCAGGACACAGGGGGGACACGGCGGTGACACAGTGAGACACAGCGAGGAACACAGTGGGACACATCGGGACACAGCAGGGGACATAGCGGGGACAAAGCGGGAGACAGCGGAGGACACAGCGAGGATACAGCGGGACACAGCGGGGAAACAGAGGGGACTCAGCGGGGGACACAGAGGGGGACAAATCAGGACACCACGGGACACAGTGGGACACAGCAGGGGACACAGAAGGGGACACAGCAGGACACAGATGGGAACACAGCGAGGACACAGCGGGACCCAGCGGGACACAGCTTCGATACAGCTGGGACACAGCGGGACTCAGCGGGGACAAAGCAGGGATTACAGCGGGGACTCAGCGGGGGACACAGAGGGGGACAAAGCGGGACACCACGGGACACAGCGGGACACAGCAGGATACAGGGGGGACACGGCGGTGACACAGTGCGACACAGTGAGGGACACAGTGGGACACATCGGGACACAGCAGGGGACACAGCGGGAACAAAGCGGGACACAGCGGGGGACACAGCGAGGACACAGCGGGACACAGTGGGACACAGCGGGGGACAAAGGGGGAGACAGTGGAGGACACAGCGAGGACACAGCGGGACACAGCGGGGAAAAAGAGGGGACTCAGTGGGGGACACAGAGGGGGACAAATCAGGACACCACGGGACACAGTGGGACACAGCGGGACACAGCGGGGACACTGCGGGGACAAACCGGGACAAAGCAGTGGACACAACGGGACACAGCGGGACACAGCGGGGGCCACAGCCGGATACAGCGGGGGAGAGAAGGGGGGCACAAGGGGACACAGCGGGGACACAGCTGGACATAACGGGGTACACAGATGGAGGCAGTGGTCACACAGCGGGGAGACAGCTGGAGACAGCGGGACACAGCGGGGACAGAGCGGGACACAGCGTGACACAGTGGGACACATCGGGGGACACAGTGGGACACATCGGGGGACAAAGCTAGGACACAGGGGGACACAGCGGGGGACACAGTGGGGAACACAGCGAGGACACAGCGAGGACACAGTGGGACCCAGCGGGACACAGAGTCGATACATCAAGGACACAGCAGGACACAGCGGGGTACAAAGCTGGGGAAACAACAGGACACAGTGGGGGACAGAGCGGGACACAGCAGGGACAAAGCGTGAGACACGGGGGGACAGAGCGGGAGACAGCGGGACACAGCGGAGGAAATAGGGGGGACACAGCGGGACTCAGCGGGGGACACAGAGGGACACAGCAGGGACAAAGCAGGGACACAGCTGGGGACACAGCGGGACACAGCAGGGGACACAGCGGGACACAGCGGGGGACAGAGGGGAGGACACAGGGGGACACAGAGGGGAAAACAGCGAGGACACAGTGGGACCCAACGGGACACAGCATCGATAC
>NW_012289971.1:0-3186 GCF_000151885.1 Dipodomys ordii | reverse complement strand
AGCAGAAAGAGAATCAAAAGCAGAAGGAGAAGCAGTTTTTATACAGAAGAAGTAGAAGCAGTGGCAGTTGTAGCAGAAACAGAAGGAAAAGCAGAAGAAGAAGAAGCAGAAAGAGAATCAGAAGGAGAAGCAGAAGAAGGAGAAGGAGAAAGAGAAGCAGAAGAAGATGCAGAAGGAGAAGCAGAAGAAGCAGAAGCAGAAGGAGAAGCAGGAAAAGCAGAAGAAGCAGAAGCAAAAGGAGAAGCAAAAGAAGGAGAAGGAGAAGCAGAGGCAGAAGAAGAAGCATAAGGACAAGCACAAGCAGAAGGAGATGCAGAAAGAGAAGCAGAAGAAGCAGAAGCTGAAGGAGAAACAGAAGTAGGAGAAGGAGAAGGAGGAGAAGCAGAAGCAGAAGGAGAAGGAGAAGCAGAATGAGAATCAGAAAGAGAAGCAAGAGGAGGACAAGAAGCAGAAGCAGGAGAAGCCGAAAGAGAAGAAGCAGAAACAGAAGCAGAAGGAGAAGCAGAAGCAGAAGGAGAAGCAGCAGAAGAAGTAGAACCAGAAATTCAGGCAGCAGAAACAGAAGAAGCAGAAGCAGAAGGAGAAGCCAAAAGAGAAGCAGAAGGGTAAGTAGAAAAAACAGCAGAAGAAGCAGAAAAACAAGCAGGAGAAGCAGAAGCAGGAAGAGAAGTAGAAGCAGAAGAAGCAGAAGAAGAAGAAGAAGAAGCAGTAGAAGCATAAGAAGCAGAAGCAGGAGAAGCAGAACCAGAAGAAAAAGTAGAAGCATAAGAAGCAGAAGCAGAGGGAGAAACAGAAGAAGGAGAAGGATCAGCAGAAGGTGAAGCAGAAGGAGATGCAGAAGGAGAAAGAGAAGCAGAAACAGAAGGAGAAGAAGAAGGAGAAGTTGGAGAATCAGAAGAAGCAGAAGCAGAAAGAGAAGCAGAAGAAGGAGAAGGAGAAGCAGAAGGAGAAGGACAAGCAGGAGAAGCAGAAGAAGCAGAAGCGGGAGAAGCAGAAGAAGAAGAAGAAGAAACAGAAGAAGGAGAAGGAGCAGAAGGAGAAGCAGAAGCAGAAGGAGAAGCAGAAAGAGAAGCAGAAGAAGCAGTAGCAGGAGAAGCAGAAGCAGAAGAAACAGAAGAAGCCAAAGAATCAGAAGGAGAACCTGAAGCAGAAGGAGAAGCAGAAGCAGCAGAAGCTGGAAAAGCAGAAGAAACCGAACAAGCAGAAGAAGCAGAAGCAGAAGGAGAAGCAGAAGAAGAGGGAGAAAGAGAAGGATTAGGAGTAGGAGGAGCAGAAGCAGGATAAGAAGCAGAAAGAGAAGCAGAAGGAGAAACAGAAGCAGAAGCAGGAGAAGCAGAAGCAGAAGCAGAAAGAGAAACACAAGAAGGAGGAATTGAAGGAGAATGAGACGGAGAAGCAGAAGGAGAAGTAGGAGAAGCAGCAGAAGAAGAAGCAGGAGAAGCAGAAACAGAAGAAACAGAAAAAGCAGAAAAAGCAGAAGAAGAAGCAGCAGGAGAAGCAGAAGAAGAAGAAGGAGAAGGAGAAAGAGAAGGATTAGGAGTAGGAGAAACAGAAGGATAAGCAGAAGCAGAAAGAGAAGCAGAAGGAGAAGCAGGAGAAGCAGAAGAAGCAGAAGCAGGAGAAGCAGAAGAAGAATAAAAAGCAGAAGAAGGAGAAATTGAAACAGAAGAAGATGCAGAAGGAGAAGCAGAAGCAAAAGTAGAAGCAGGAGAAGGAGAAGCAGAAGGAGAAGCATAAGGAGAAAGAGAAGGAGAAGCAGGAGAAGCAGGAGAAGCAGAATCAAAAGAAAAAGAAATAGAAGAAGGATAAGAAGCAGAAGAGAAGCAGAAACAGAAGGAGAAGCAGAAATAGAAGTAGAAGAAGCAGAAGCAGAACCTGAAGCAGAAGGAGAAGCAGGAGAAGCAGAAGAAGCAGAATCTAGAGAAGAAGGAGAACCAGGAGGAGAAGCAGAAGCAGAAAGAGAAGCAAAAGCAGAAGGAGAAGCAGAAAGCGAAGCAGAAGAAACAGAAGAAGCAGAAGCAGAAGCAGTAGCAGAAGAAGCTGAAGATGCAGAAGCAGATAGAGAAGCAGAAGGAATAGCAGAATAACGACAAGGAGAAACAGAAGGAGAAGAAGAATGAGAAGCAGAAGGAGAAGCAGGAAAAACAGAAGAAGCAGAAACAGACGGAGAAGCAGAAGAAGGAGAAGCAGAAGCAGAAGAAGAAGCAGAAGGAAAAGCACAAGCAGAAGGAGATGCAGAAGGAGTAGCAGGAGAAGCAGAAGCAGAAGGAGAAGAAGAAGGAGAAGAAGCAGAATCAGAAGAAGCAGAAGAAGTAGAAAGAGAAGCCGACGAAAAGAAGCAGAACGAGAAGCAGGAAAGCAGAGGAAGCAGAGCGGGAGAAGCAGAAGAAGAAGAAACAGAAGAAATAGAAGGAGCAGAAGCAGAAGGAGGAGCATAAGCAGAAGGAGAAACAGAAAGAGAAGCAGGAAAATCAGAAGAAGCAGAAGCAGGAGAAGCAGAAGCAGAAGAAACAGGAGAAGGACAAGAAGCAGAAGCAGAAGAAGAAGCAGAAACAGAAGGAGAAGCAGAAAGAGAAGGATGGGAAGCAGAAGAAGCAGAAGCAGGAGAACCAGAAGCATAAGAATCCGAAGAAGCAGAAGCAGAACCTGAAGCAGAAGGAGAAGCAGGAGAAGCAGAAAAAGCAGAATCTGGAGAAGCAGAATGAGAAGCTGAAGGAGAAGCAGAAGCAAAAAGAGAATCAAAAGGAGAAGGAGAAGCGGAAGAAACAGAAGAAGCAAAAGCAGTAGCAGTTGCAGCAGAAGCAGAAGGAGAAGCAAAAGTAAAAGCAGAAGAACGAGAAGGAGAAGGAGAAACAGAAGGAGAAGCAGAAGGAGAAGCAGAAGAAGCAGAAGGAGAAGCAGAAGGAGAAACAGAAGCAGAAGAAGCAGCAGAAGGAGAAGCAGAAGCAGAAGAAGATGCAGAAAGAGAAGCAGAAGAAGCAGAAGCAGAAGGAGAAACAGAAGTAGGAGAAGGAGAAGGAAGAGCCGCAGAAGCAATAGGAGAAGCAGAAGGAGAAGCAGAAGCAGAATGAGAAGCAGAAAGAGAAGCAGTAGAAGAAGAAGAAGCAGGAAAAGCAGAAGCAGCAGAAAGAGAAGAAGAAGAAGAAGAAGAAGAAGAAGAAGAAGAAGAAGAAGAAGAAGAAGAAG
>NW_012289970.1:0-10916 GCF_000151885.1 Dipodomys ordii | reverse complement strand
GGAAAGCAGAAGAACAGAAGCAGACGGAGAAGCAGAAGAAGGAGATGGAGAAGCCAGAGCAGAAGAAGAAGCAGAAGGAAAAGCACAAGCAGAAGGAGATGCAGAAGGAGAAGCAGGAAATTCAGAAGACACAGAAGCAGAAGGAGAAGAAGAAGGAGAAGAATCAGAAGAAGCAGAAGCAGAAATAGAAATAGAAGCCGACGAAGAGAAGCAGAACGAAAAGCAGGAGAAGCAGAAGAAGCACAAGCGGGAGAAGGAGAAGAAGAAGAAACAGAAGAAGGAGAAGGAGCAGAAGCAGAAGGAGAAGCAGAAGGAGAAGCAGAAAGAGAAGCAGGAAAAGCAGAAGAAGCAGAAGCAGGAGAAGCAGAAGGAGAAGAAACAGGAGAAGGACAAGAAGCAGAAAGAGAAGCAGTAGAAGCAGAAGAGGCAGGAAAAGCAGAAGCAGAAGAAAGAGAAGAAGAAGAAGACGAAGAAGAAGAAGAAGCAGCATAAGGAGAAGCATAAGGAGAAGTATAAGGAGAAGCAGAAGAAGCAGAAGCAGGAGAAGCTGAAGCAGAAGAAAAAGAATAAGCAAAAGAAGCAGAAGCAGAAGCAGTGAGAGAAGCAGAAGAAGGAGAAGGAGAAGGAGCAGCAGAAGGAGAAGCAGAAGCAGAAAGAGAAGCAGAAACAGAAGGAGAACAAGAAGGAGAAGCAGGAGAATCAGAAGAAGCAGAAAGAGAAGGAGAAGAAGGAGAAGCAGAAGTAGAATCCGAAGAAACAAAAGAAGAAGAAGCAGAAGAAACAGAAGCAAAAAAACAGAAGAAGGAGAAGAGCAGAAGCAGAAGCAGAAGGAGAAGCATAAGCGGAAGGAGAAGCAGAAAGAGAAGCAGGAGAACCAGAAGAAGCAGGAGAAGCAGAAGCAGAAGAAACAGGAGAAGCCGAAGAAGCAGAAGCAGAATCTGAAGCAGAAGGAGAAACAGAAGAAGCACAATCTGAAGCAGAAGCAGAAGAAACAGAAATAGTAGAATAAGCAGTAGCAGAAGCACCAGGACAAGCAGAAGAACAAGAAGGAGAAGGCGAAAGAGAAGGATTAGGAGTAGGAGAAGCAAAAGGATAAGCAGAAGCAAAAAGAGACGCAGAAGGAGAAGCAGCACGAGAAGTAGGAGAAGCAGGAGAAGCAGAAGCAAGAGAAGCAGAAGAAACAGAAGACGCAGAAGCAGAATGAGAAGCAGAAGGAGAAATTGAAGCAGAAGGATAAGGAGAATCAGAAGGAGAAGCAGAAGAAGGAGAAGGAGAAGCAGAAAGAGAAGCACAACAAGAAGCAGGAGAAGCAGAAGCAGAAGAAACATAAGAAGGAGAAGAAGCAGAAGCAGAAGGAGAAGCAGAAACAGAAGGAAAAGCAGAAATAGAAGCAGGAGCAGCAGAAGAAGCAGCAGCAGGAGAAGCAGAAGAAGCCGAAGAAGCAGAAGCAGAACCTGAAGCATAAGGAGATACAGGAGAAGCAGAAGAAGCAGAATCTGGAGAAGCAGAAGGAGTAGCAGAAGCAGAAAGAGAAGCAAAAGCAGAAGGAGAAGCATAAGGAGAAGCAGAAGAAACAGAAGAAGCAGATGCAGTAGCAGAAGATGTAGAAGCAGAAGGAGAAGCAGAAGGAAAAGCTGAAGAACGAGAAGGAGAAGGAGAAGGAGAAACAGAAGGAGAAGCAGAAAGAGAAGCAGAAGAAGGAGCAGGAGAAGGAAAAGCAGCAGGAGAAGCAGAAAGAGAAGCAGAAGGAGAAGCAGGAGATGCAGAAACAGGAGAAACAGAAGCAGAAGAAACAGGAGAAGGACAAGAAGCAGAAGCAGAAGGAGAAGCAGAAACAGAAGGAGAAGCAGAAAGAGAAGGAGGGAAAGCAGAAGAAGCAGAAGCAGGAGAAGCAGAAGCATAAGAATGAGAAGAAACCGAAGCAGAACCTGAAGCAGAAGGAGAACCAGGAGAAGCAGAAAAGCAGAATCTGGAGAAGCAGAATAAGAAGCAGAACGAGAAGCAGAAGCAGAAAGAGAATCAAAAGCAGAAGGAGAAGCAGAAGAAACAGAAGAAGTAGAAACAGTAGCAGGTGTAGCAGAAGCAGAAGGAAAAGCAGAAAAACAGGAAGGAGAAAGAGAAACAGAAGGAGAAGGAGAAGGAGAAGCAGAAAGAGAAGCAGGTAAAGCAGAAGAAGAAGAAGCAGAAGGAGAATCAGAAGGAGAAGCAGAAGAAGGAGAAGAGAAAAAGAAGCAGAAGAAGATGCAGAAGGAGAAGCAGGAGAAGCAGAAGAAGCAGAAGCAGAAGGAGAAGAAGGAGAAGCAGAAGAAGCAGAATCTGGAGAAGCAGAAGGAGAAGCAGAAGCAGAAAGAGAAGGAAAAGCAGAAGGAGAAGCAGAAGAAACAGAAGAAGCAGAGGCAGTAGCAGAAGAAGCAGAAGATTCAGAAGCAGAAGGAGAAGCAGAAGGAAAAGCAGAAGAACTAGAAGGAGAAGGAGAAGGAGAAACAGGAGTAGAAGCAGAAAGAGAAGCAGAAGAAGGAGCAGTAGAAGGAAAAGCAGCAGGAGAAACAGAAAGAGCAGCAGAAGGAGAAGCAGGAAATGCAGAAACAGGAGAAGAACAAGCAGAAGAAACAGGAGAAGGACAAGAAGCAGAAGCAGAAGGAGAAGCAGAAAGAGGAGGGGAAGCAGAAGAAGCAGAAGCAGGAGAAGCAGAAGCATAAGAATCCGAAGAAGCAGAAGCAGAACCTGAAGCAGAAGGAGAAGCAGAAGAAGCAGAATCTTTAGAAGCAGAATGAGAAGCAGAAGGAGAAGCAGAAGCAGAAAGAGAATCAAAAGAAGGAGAAGCAGAAGAAAAAGAAGAAGTAGAAGCAGTAGCAGTTGTAGCAGAAGCAGTAGGAAAAGCAGAAGGAAAAGCAGAAGAACAAGAAGGAGAAGGAGAAACAGAAGGAGAAGCAGAAGGAGAAGCAGAAAGAGAAGCAGGTAAAGCAGAAGAAGAAGAAGCAGAAGGAGAATCAGAAGGAGAAGCAGAAGAAGGAGAAGGAGAAGCAGAAGCAGAAGAAGATGCAGAAGGAGAAGCAGAAGAAGCAGAAGCAGAAGGAGAAGCAGGAAAAGCAGAAGAAGCAGAAGCAAAAGGAGAAGCAAAAGAAGGAGAAGGAGAAGCAGTGGCAGAAGAAGAAGCATAAGGACAAGCACAAGCAGAAGGAGATGCAGAAGGAGAAGCAGAAGAAGCAGAAGATGAAGGAGAAGCAGAAGTAGGAGAAGGAGAAGGAGGAGAAGCAGAAGCAGAAGGAGAAGCAGAAGCGGAATGAGAAGCAGAAAGAGAAGCAGGAGAAGCACAAGAAGCAGAAGCAGGAGAAGCCGAAAGAGAAGAAGCAGAATCAGTATCAGAAGTAGAAGCAGAAGCAGAAGGAGAAGCAGCAGAAGAAGTAGAATGAGAAATTCAGGCAGGAGAAACAGAAGAAGCAGAAGCAGAAGCAGAAGGCGAAGCAAAAAGAGAATGAGACGGAGAAGTAGAAGAACAGCAGAAGGAGAAGAAGCAGAAGAAGCAGAAAAACAAGCAGGAGAAGCAGAAGCACAAAGAGAAGTAGAAGCAGAAGAAGCAGAAGCAGAAAAAGAAGCAGTAGAAGCATAAGAAGCAGAAGCAGGAGAAGCAGAAACAGAAGAAATAAAGAAGCATAAGATGCAGAAGCAGATGGAGAAACAGAAGAAGGAGAAAGAGCAGCAGAAGATGAAGCAGAAGGAGATGCAGATGCAGAAAGCGAAGCAGAAACAGAAGGAGAAGAAGAAGGAGAAGTTGGAGAATCAGAAGAAGCAGAAGCAGAAGCAGAAAGAGAAGGAGAAGAAGGAGAACGAGAAGCAGAAGGAGAAGGACAAGCAGGAGAAGCAGAAGAAGCAGAAGCGGGAGAAGCAGCAGCAGAAGAAGAAACAGAAGAAGGAGAAGGAGCAGAAGGAGAAGCAGAAGCAGAAGGAGAAGAAGAAAGAGAAGCAGAAGAAGCAGTAGCAGGAGAAGCAGAAGCAGAAGAAACAGAAGAAGCCCAAGAAGCAGAAGGAGAAACTGAAGCAGAAGGACAAGCAGAAGCAGCAGAAGCTGGAAAAGCAGAAGCAGAAGAAACAGAACAAGCAGAAGAAGCAGAAGCAGAACGAGAAGCAGAAGAAGAAGAAGGAGAAAGAGAAGGATTAGGAGTAGGAGGAGCAGAAGGAGAATCAGAAGCAGAAAGAGAAGAGGAAGGAGAAGCAGAAGGAGAAACAGAAGAAGCAGAAGTAGGAGAAGCAGAGGCAGAAGCAGAATGAGAAGCACAAGAAGGAGAAATTGAAGGAGAAGGAGAATGAGAAGGAGAAGCAGAAGGAGAAGTAGGAGAAGCAGAAGAAGAAGCAGGAGAAGCAGAAGCAGAAGAAACAGAAGAAGGAGAAGAGCAGAAGCAGACGGAGAAGCAGAAGCAAAAGTAGAAGCAGAAGAAGCAGAAGCTGAAGCAGAAGAAGAAGAAACAGAAAAAGCAGAAGAAGAAGAAGAAGCAGCAGGAGAAGCAGAAGAAGAAGAAGGAGAAGGAGAAAGAGAAGGATTAGGAGTAGGAGAAACAGAAGGATAAGCAGAAGCAGAAAGAGAAGGAGAATGAGAAGGAGAAGCAGGAGAAGCAGAAGAAGCAGAAGCAGGAGAAGCAGAAGCAGAATGAAAAGCAGAAGAAGGAGAAATTGAAACAGAAGAAGATGCAGAAGGAGAAGCAGAAGCAGTAGTAGAAGCAGAAGAAGGAGAAGCAGAAGGAGAAGCAGAAGGAGAAACAGAAGGAGAAGCAGGAGAAGCAGAAGCAGGAGAAGCAGAATCAGAAGAAATAGAAGAAGGAGAAGAAGCAGAAGCAGAAACAGAAGCAGAAACAGAAGGAGAAACAGAAATAGAAGCAGAAGGAGCCGAAGAAGCAAAAGCAGAACCTAAATCAGAAGGAGAAGCAGAAGAAGCAAAATCTGGAGAAGAAGAAGGAGAACCAGAAGGAGAAGCAGAAGCAGAAAGAGAAGCAAAAGCAGAAGGAAAAGCAGAAGGAGAAGCAGAAGAAACAGAAGAAGCAGAATCAGTAGCAGAAGAAGCTGAAGATGCAGAACCAGAAAGAGAAGCAGAAGGAATAGCAGAAGAACGAGTAGGAGAAATAGAAGTAAAAGCAGAAGGAGAAGCAGGAAAAGCAGAAGAAACAGAAGCAGACGGAGAAGCAGAAGAAGGAGAAGGAGAAGCCGCAGCAGAAGAAGAAGCAGAAGGAAAAGCACAAGCAGAAGGAGATGCAGAAGGAGAAGCAGGAAATGCAGAAGACGCAGAAGCAGAAGGAGAAGAAGAAGGAGAAGAATCAGAATCAGAAGAAGCAGAAGCAGAAATAGAAAGAGAAGCCGACGAAGAGAAGCAGAACGAGAAGCAGGAGAAGCAGAAGAAGTACAAGCGGGAGAAACAGAAGAAGAAGAAACAGAAGAAGAAGGAGCAGAAGCAGAAGGAGAAGCAGAAGCAGAAGGGGAAGCAGAAAGAGAAGCAGAAAGAGAAGCAGAAAGAGAAGCACAACGAGAAGCAGGAGAAGCAGAAGCAGGAGAAGCAGAAGCAGAAGAAACATAAGAAGGAGAAGAAGCAGAAGGAGAAGCAGAAACAGAAGGAAAAGCAGAAATAGAAGCAGGAGCAGCAGAAGAAGCAGCAGCAGGAGAAGCAGAAGCAGAAGAAGCCGAAGAAGCAGAAGCAGAACCTGAAGCAGAAGGAGAAGCAGGAGAAGAAGAAGAAGCAGAATCTGGAGAAGCAGAAGGAGAAGCAGAAGCAGAAAGAGAAGCAAAAGCAGAAGGAGAAGCAGAAGGAGAAGCAGAAGAATCAGAAGAAGCAGAGGCAGTAGCAGAAGAAGCAGAAGATGCAGAAGCAGAAGGAGAAGCAGAAGCAGTAGTAGAAGCAGAAGAAGGAGAAGCAGAAGGAGAAGCATAAAGAGAAACAGAAGGAGAAGCAGGAGAAGCAGAAGCAGGAGAAGCAGAATCAGAAGAAATAGAAGAAGGAGAAGAAGCAGAAGCAGAAAGAGAAGCAGAAACAGAAGGAGAAGCAGAAAAAGAAGCAGAAGAAGCTGAAGAACAAAAGCAGATCCTAAACCAGAAGGAGAAGCAGAAGAAGCAGAATCTGGAGAAGAAGAAGGAGAATCAGAAGGAGAAGCAGAAACAGAAAGAGACGCAAAAGCAGAATGAGAAGCAGAAGAAGCAGAATCAGTAGCAGAAGAAGCTGAAGATGCAGAAGCAGAAAGAGAAGCAGAAGGAATAGCAGAAGAACGAGAAGGAGAAATAGAAGGAAAAGCAGAAGGAGAAGCAGGAAAAGCAGAAGAAACAGAAGCAGACGGAGAAGCAGAAGAAGGAGAAGGAGAAGCCGGAGCAGAAGAAGAAGCAGAAGGAAAAGCACAAGCAGAAGGAGATGCAGAAGGAGAAGCAGGAAATGCAGAAGACGCAGAAGCAGAAGAAGAAGAAGGAGAAGAATCAGAATCAGAAGAAGCAGAAGCAGAAATAGAAAGAGAAGCCGACAAAGAGAAGCTGAATGAGAAGCAGGAGAAGCAGAAGAAGCACAAGCGGGAGAAGCAGAAGAAGAATAAACAGAAGAAGGAGAAGGAGCAGAAGCAGAAGGAGAAGCAGAAGGAGAAGCAGAAAGAGAAGCAGGAGAAGCAGAAGGAGAAGAAACAGGAGAAGGACAAGAAGCAGAAAGAGATCAGTAGAAGCAGAAGAGGCAGGAAAAGCAGAAGCAGAAGAAAGAGAAGAAGAAGAAGAAGCAGCAGCAGCATAAGGAGAAGCATAAGGAGAAGCATAAGGAGAAGTATAAGGAGAAGCAGTAGAAGCAGAAGAAGCTGAAGCAGAAGAAAAAGAATAAGCAAAAGAAGGAGAAGCAGAAGCAGTGAGAGAAGCAGAAGAAGGAGAAGGAGCAGCAGAAGGAGAAGCAGAAGCAGAAAGAGAAGCAGAAACAGAAGGAGAACAAGAAGGAGAAGCAGGAGAATCAGAAGAAGCAGAAAGAGAAGGAGAAGAAGGAGAAGCAGAAGTAGAATCAGAAGAAACAGAAGAAGAAGAAGCAGAAGAAACAGAAGCAAAAGAAACAGAAGAAGGAGAAGAGCAGAAGCAGAAGCAGAAGGAGAAGCAGAAGCAGAAGGAGAAGCAGAAAGAGAAGCAGGAGAACCAGAAGAAGCAGGAGAAGCAGAAGCAGAAGAAACAGGAGAAGCCGAAGAAGCAGAAGCAGAATCTGAAGCAGAAGGAGAAACAGAAGAAGCACAATCTGAAGCAGAAGCAGAAGAAACAGAAATAGTAGAATAAGCAGTAGCAGAAGCACCAGGACAAGCAGAAGAACAAGAAGGAGAAGGCGAAAGAGAAGGTTTAGGAGTAGGAGAAGCAAAAGGATAAGCAGAAGCAGAAAGAGACGCAGAAGGAGAAGCAGCACGAGAAGTAGGAGAAGCAGGAGTAGCAGAAGCAAGAGAAGCAGAAGAAACAGAAGACGCAGAAGCAGAATGAGAAGCAGAAGGAGAAATTGAAGCAGAAGGAGAAGCAGAAGAAGGAGAAGGAGAAGCAGAAAGAGAAGCAGAAAGAGAAGCACAACAAGAAGCAGGAGAAGCAGAAGCAGGAGAAGAAGCAGGAGAAGCAGAAACAGGAGAAGAAGAAGCAGAAGCAGAAGGAGAAGCAGAAACAGAAGGAAAAGCAGAAATAGAAGCAGGAGCAGCAGAAGAAGCAGCAGCAGGAGAAGCAGAAGCAGAAGAAGCCGAAGAAACAGCAGCAGAACCTGAAGCATAAGGAGATACAGGAGAAGCAGAAGAAGCAGAATCTGGAGAAGCAGAAGGAGAAGCAGAAGCAGAAAGAGAAGCAAAAGCAGAAGGAGAAGCATAAGGAGAAGCAGAAGAAACAGAAGAAGCAGAGGCAGTAGCAGAAAATGTAGAAGCAGAAGGAGAAGCAGAAGGAAAAGCAGAAGAACGAGAAGGAGAAGGAGAAGCAGAAGGAGAAGCAGAAAGAGAAGCAGAAGAAGGAGCAGGAGAAGGAAAAGCAGCAGGAGAAGCAGAAAGAGAAGCAGAAGGAGAAGCAGGAGATGCAGAAACAGGAGAAGCAGAAGCAGAAGAAACAGGAGAAGGACAAGAAGCAGAAGCAGAAGGAGAAGCAGAAACAGAAGGAGAAGCAGAAAGAGAAGGAGGGAAAGCAGAAGAAGCAGAAGCAGGAGAAGCAGAAGCATAAGAATGCGAAGACGCAGAAGCATAACCTGAAACAGAAGGAGAAGCAGGAGAAGCAGAAGAAGCAGAATCTGGAGAAGCAGAACGAGACGCAGAAGGAGAAGCAGAAGGAGAAAGAGAATCAAAAGCAGAAGGAGAAGCAGAAGAAACAGAAGAAGTAGAAGCAGTAGCAGGTGTAGCAGAAGCAGAAGGAAAAGCAGAAAAACAGGAAGGAGAAGGAGAAACAGAAGGAGAAGGAGAAGGAGAAGCAGAAAGAGAAGCAGGTAAAGCAGAAGAAGAAGAAGCAGAAGGAGAATCAGAAGGAGAAGCAGAAGAAGGAGAAGGAGAAACAGAAGCAGAAGAAGATGCAGAAGGAGAAGCAGGAGAAGCAGAAGAAGCAGAAGCAGAAGGAGAAGCAGGAGAAGCAGAAGAAGCAGAATCTGGAGAAGCAGAAGTAGAAGCAGAAGCAGAAAGAAAAGCAAAAGCAGAAGGAGAAGCAGAAGAAACAGAAGAAGCAGAGGCAGTAGCAGAAGAAGCAGAAGATTCAGAAGCAGAAGGAGAAGCAGAAGGAAATGCAGAATAACTAGAAGGAGAAGGAGAAGGAGAAACACTAGTAGAAGCAGAAAGAGAAGCAGAAGAAGGAGCAGTAGAAGGAAAAGCAGCAGGAGAAACAGAAAGAGCAGCAAAAGGAGAAGCAGGAAATGCAGAAACAGGAGAAGAACAAGCAGAAGAAACAGGAGAGGGACAAGAAGCAGAAGCAGAAGGAGAAGCAGAAAGAGAAAGAGGGGAAGCAGAAGAAGCAGAAGCAGGAGAAGCAGAAGCATAAGAATCCGAAGAAGCAGAAGCAGAACCTGAAGCAGAAGGAGAAGCAGGAGAAGAAGAAGAATCAGTATCTGGAGAAGCAGAATGAGAAGCAGAAGGAGAAGCAGAAGCAGAAAGAGAATCAAAAGCAGAAGGAGAAGCAGAAGAAACAGAAGAAGTAGAAGCAGTAGCAGTTGTAGCAGAAGCAGAAGGAAAAGCACAATGAAAAGCAGAAGAACAAGAAGGAGAAGGAGAAACAGAAGGAGAAACAGAAGGAGAAGCAGAAAGAGAAGCAGGTAAAGCAGAAGAAGAAGAAGCAGAAGGAGAATCAGAAGGAGAAGCAGAAGAAGGAGAAGGAGAAGCAGAACCAGAAGATGCAGAAGGAGAAGCAAAAGAAGCAGAAGCAGAAGGAGAAGCAGGAAAAGCAGAAGAAGCAGAAGCAAAAGGAGAAGCAAAAGAAGGAGAAGGAGAAGCAGAGGCAGAAGAAAAAGCATAAGGACAAGCACAAGCAGAAGGAGATGCAGAAGGAGAAGCAGGAGAAGCAGTAGAAGCAGAAGCTGAAGGAGAAGCAGAAGTAGGAGAAGGAGAAGGAGGAGAAGCAGAAGCAGAAGGAGAAGCAGAAGCAGAATGAGAAGCAGAAAGATTAGCAGGAGGAGGACAAGAAGCAGAAGCAGGAGAAGCCGAAAGAGAAGAAGCAGAAACAGAAGCAGAAGCAGAAGGAGAAGCAGCAGAAGAAGTAGAACAAGAAATTCAGGCAGCAGAAACAGAAGAAACAGAAGCAGAAGGAGAAGCAATAAGAGAAGCAGAAGGGGAAGTAGAAAAAACAGCAGAAGAAGCAGAAAAACAAGCAGGAGAAGCAGAAGCTGGAAGAGAAGTAGAAGCAGAAGAAGAAGAAGAAGAAGAAGAAGAAGAAGAAGCAGTAGAAGCATAAGAAGCAGAAGCAGGAGAAGCAGAACCAGAAGAAAAACAGAAGCAGAGGGAGAAACAGAAGAAGGAGAAGGAGCAGCAGAAGGTGAAGCAGAAGGAGATGCAGAAGCAGAAAGAGAAGCAGAAATAGAAGGAGAAGAAGAAGGAGAAGTTGGAGAATCAGAAGAAGCAGAAGCAGAAAGAGCAGCAGAAGAAGGAGAAGGAGAAGCAGAAGGAGAAGCACAAGCAGGAGAAGCAGAAGAAGCAGAAGCGGGAGAAGCAGAAGAAGAAGAAACAGAAGAAGGAGAAGGAGCAGAAGGAGAAGCAGAAGCAGAAGGAGAAGCAGAAAGAGAAGCAGAAGAAGCAGTAGCAGGAGAAGCAGGAGAAACAGAAGCAGAAGAAACAGAAGAAGCCGAAGAATCACAAGGAGAACCTGAAGCAGAAGAAGAAGCAGAAGCAGCAGAAGCTGGAAAAGCAGAAGCAGAAGAAACCGAACAAGCAGAAGAAGCAGAAGCAGAACGAGAAGCAGAAGAAGAGGGAGAAAGAGAAGGATTAGGAGTAGGAGGAGCAGAAGCAGAATAAGAAGCAGAAAGAGAAGCAGAAGGAGAAGCAGAAGGAGAAACAGAAGCAGAAGCAGGAGAAGCAGAAGCAGAAAGAGAAGCACAAGAAGGAGGAATTGAAGGAGAAGGAGAAGGAGACGGAGAAGCAGAAAGAGAAGTAGGAAAAGCAGAAGAAGGAGAAGCAGGAGAAGCAGAAACAGAAGAAACAGAAAAAGCAGAAGAAGCAGAAGAAGAAGCAGCAGGAGTAGCAGAAGAAGAAGAAGGAGAAGGAGAAAGAGAAGGATTAGGAGTAGGAGAAACAGAAGGATAAGCAGAAGCAGAAAGAGAAGGAGAAGGAGAAGCAGGAGAAGCAGAAGAAGCAGAAGAAGGAGAAGCAGAAGCAGAATGAAAAGCAGAAGAAGGAGAAATTGAAACAGAAGAAGATGCAGAAGGAGAAGCAGAAGCAGAAGTAGAAGCAGAAGAAGGAGAAGCAGAAGGAGAAGCAGAAGGTGAAACAGTAGGAGAA
>NW_012289969.1:0-2741 GCF_000151885.1 Dipodomys ordii | reverse complement strand
ATATTGAAAGGGGAACTAGAATGAGTAGCAGGAAAATCCGTAAAAGCAGAAGAAGGAGGAGGCAGAAGCAGAAGAATTTCGAAGAAGCTGAAGCTGTAAGCAGAACCTTAAGCAGAAGGAGAAGCAGGAGAAGCAGAAGAAGCAGAATCTGGAGAACCCAGAATGACAAGCTGAGGAGATGCAGAAGCAGAAAGAGAATCAAAAGCAGAAGGAGAAGCAGAAGAAACAGAAGAAGCAGAAGCAGTAGCAGTTGCAGCAGAAGCAGAAGGAGAAGCAGAAGGAAAAGCAGGAGATCGAGTAGGAGTAGGAGACACAGAAGCAGTAGCAGAAGGAGTATCAGAAGGAGAAGCAGAAGAAGCAGAAGGAGAAGTACAAGGAGAAGCAGAAGCAAAAGAAGCAGCAGAAGGAGAAGCAGAAGCAGAAGAAGATGCAGAAGGAGAAGCAGGAGAAGCAGAAGAAGCAGAAGCAAAAGGAGAAAGAGAAGGAGAAGAAGGAGAAGCAGAAGTAGAATCAGAAGAAGCAGAAGAAGAAGAAGAAGAAGCAAAACAAACAGAAGAAGGAGAAGAGCAGAAGCAGAAAGAAAAGCAGAAGCAGAAGGAGAAGCAGAAAGAGAAGCAGGAGAAGCAGAAGAAGCAGGAGAAGCAGAAGCAGAAGAAACAGGAAAAGCCGAAGAAGCAGAAGCAGAATCTGAAGCAGAAGGAGAAACAGAAGAAGCACAATCTGAAGCAGAATCAGAAGAAACAGATATAGTAGAATAAGCAGAAGCAAAAGCAACATGAGAAGCAGAAGAAGAAGACGGAGAATTCGAAAGAGAAGCATTAGGAGTAGGAGAAGGAAAAGGATAAGCAGAAGCAGAAAGAGACGCAGAAGGAGAAGCAGCACGAGAATTAGGAGAAGCAGGAGAAGCAGAAGCAGGAGAAGCAGAAGAAACAGAAGACGCAGAAGCAGAATGAGAAGCAGAAGGAGAAATTGAAGCAGAAGCAGAAGCAGAAGGAGAAGCAGAAGTAGAAGGAGAAGCAGAAGAAGGAGAAGGAGAAGGAGAAGCAGAAAGAGAAGCAGAAAGAGAAGCAGAACGAGAAACAGGAGAAGCAGAAGCAGGAGAAGCAGAAGCAGGAGAAGCAGAAGCAGAAGAAACAGAAGAAGGAGAAGAAGCAGAAGCAGAAGGAGAAGCAGAAACAGAAGGAAAAGCAGAAAGAGAAGCAGGAGAAGCAGAAGAAGCAGCAGCAGGAGAAACAGAAGCAGAAGAAGCCGAAGAAGCAGAAGCATAACATGAAGCAGAAGGAGAAGCAGGAGAAGCAGAAGAAGCAGAATCTGGAGAAGCAGAAGGAGAAGCAGAAGCAGAAAGAGAAGCAAAAGCAGAAGGAGAAGCAGAAGGAGAAGCAGAAGAAACAGAAGAATCAGAGGCAGTAGCAGAAGAAGCAGAAGATGCAGAAGCAGAAGGAGAAGCAGAAGGAAAAGCAGAAGAATGAGAAGGAGAAGGAGAAACAGAAGGAGAAGCAGAAAGAGAAGCAGAAGAAGGAGCAGGAGAAGGAAAAGCAGCAAGAGAAGCAGAAAGAGCAGCAGAAGGAGAAGCAGGAGATGCAGAAACAGGAGAAGCAGAAGCAGAAGAAACAGGAGAAGGACAAGAAGCAGAAGGAGAAGGAGAAGCAGAAACAGAAGGAGAAGCAGAAAGAGAAGGAGGGGAAGCAGAAGAAGCAGAAGCAGGAGAAGCAGAAGCATAAGAATCCGAAGAAGCAGAAGCAGAACTTGAAGCAGAAGGAGAAGCTGGAGAAGCAGAAGAAGAAGAATTTGGAGAAGCAGAATGAGAAGCAGAAGGAGAAGCAGAAGCAGAAAGAGAATCAAAAGCAGAAGGAGAAGCAGAAGAAACAGAAGAAGTAGAAGCAGTAGCATTTGTAGCAGAAGCAGAACGAGAAGCAGAAGGAAAAGCAGAAGAACAAGAAGGAGAAGGAGAAACAGAAGGAGAAGCAGAAGGAGAAGCAGAAGGAGAATTAGAGGAAGGAGAAGGAGAAGCAGAAGAAGATGCAGAAGGAGAAGCAGAAGAAGCAGAAGCAGAAGGAGAAGAAGGAAAAGCAGAAGAAGCAGAAGCAAAAGGAGAAGCAAAAGAAGGAGAAGGAGAAGCAGAAGCAGAAGAAGAAGCATAAGGACAAGCACAAGCAGAAGGAGATGCAGAAGGAGAAGCAGGAGACACAGAAGAAGCAGAAGCTGAAGGAGAAGCAGAACTAGGAGAAGGAGAAGGAGGAGAAGCAGAAGCAGAAGGAGAAGCAGAAGCGGAATGAGAAGCAGAAAGAGAAGCAGGAGAAGCACAAGAAGCAGAAGCAGGAGAAGCCGAAAGAGAAGAAGCAGAAACAGAAGCAGAAGTAGAAGCAGAAGCAGAAGGAGAAGCAGCAGAAGAAGTAGAACCAGAAATTCAGGCAGGAGAAACAGAAGAATCAGAGCAGAAGCAGAAGGAGAAGCAAAAAGAGAAGGAGAAGTAGAAGAGGCAGCAGAAGGAGAAGCAGCAGAAGAAGCAGAAATACAAGCAGGAGAAGCAGAAGCAGAAAGAGAAGTAGAAGCAGAAGAAGCAGAAGAAGAAGAAGAAGCAGTAGAAGCATAAGAAGCCGAAGCAGGAGAAGCAGAACCAGAAGAAAAAGAAGAAGAATAAGAAGCAGAAGCAGAGTGAGAAACAGAAGAAGGAGAAGGAGCAGCCGAAGGTGAAGCAGAAGGAGATGCAGAAGGAGAAAGAGAAGCAGAAACAGAAGGAG
>NW_012289968.1:0-9287 GCF_000151885.1 Dipodomys ordii | reverse complement strand
GCAGCAGGAGAAGCAGAAGAAGAAGATGGAGAAGGCGAGAGAGAAGGATTATTAGTAGGAGAAGCAAAAAGATAAGCAGAAGCAGAAAGAGACGCAGAAGGAAAAGCAGCACGAGAAGTAGGAGAAGCAGGAGATGCAGAATCAGGAGAAGCAGAAGAAACAGAAGACGCAGAAGCAGAATGAGAAGCAGAAGGAGAAATTGAAGCAGAAGCAGAAGCAGAAGGAGAAGCATAAGAAGGAGAAGGAGAAGCAGAAAGAAAAGCAGAAAGAGAAGCAGAACGAGAAGCAGGAGAAGCAGAAGCAGGAGAAGCAGAAGCAGAAGAAACAGAAGAAGGAGAAGAAGCAGAAGCAGAAGGAGAAACAAAAACAGAAGGAGAAGCAGAAAGAGAAGGTGCGGAAGCAGAAGAAGCAGAAGCAGGAGAAGCAGAATCATAAGAATCCGAAGAAGCAGAAGCAGAACCTGAAGCACAAGGAGAAGCAGGAGAAGCAGAAGAAGCAGAATCTGCAGAAGCAGAAGGAGAAGCAGAAGCAGAAAGAGAACCACAATCAGAAGGAGAAGCAGAAGAAACAGAAGAAACAGAAGCAGTAGCAGAAGAAGCTGAAGATGTAGAAGCAGAAAAAGAAGCACAAGAAATAGCAGAAGAACGAGAAGGAGAAGGAGAAACAGAAGGAGAAGCAGAAGCAGATGCAGAAAAAGAATCAGGAAAAGCAGAAGCAGAAACAGACGGAGAAGCAGAAGAAGGAGAAGCAGAAGCAGAAGCAGAAGAAGAAGCACAAGGAAAAGCACAAGCAGAAGGAGATGCAGAAGGAGAAGCAGGAGAAGCAGAAGAAGTAGAAACAGAAGAAGGAGAAGGAGCAGAAGCAGAAGGCGAAGCAGAAGCAGAAGGGGAAGCAGAAAGAGAAGCAGGAAAAGCAGAAAAGCAGAAGAAGGAGGAGCAGAAGCAGAAGAATACGAAGAAGCAGAAGCAGAACCTGAAGCAGAAGGAGAAGCAGGAGAAGCAGAAAAAGCAGAATCTGGAGAACCAGAATGACAAGCTGAAGGAGAAGCAGAAGCAGAAAGAGAATCAAAAGCAGAAGGAGAAGCAGAAGAAACAGAAGAAACAGAAGCAGTAGCAGTTGCAGCAGAAGCAGAAGGAGAAGCAGAAGGAAAAGCAGGAGAACGAGAAGGAGAAGGAGACACAGAAGCAGAAGCAGAAGGAGAATCAGAAGTAGAAGCAGAAGAAGCAGAAGGAGAAGCACAAGGAGAAGCAGAAGCAAAAGAAGCAGCAGAAGGAGAAGCAGAAGCAGAAGAAGATGCAGAAGGAGAAGCAGGAGAAGCAGGAGAAGCAGAAGAAGCAGAAGCAAAAGGAGAAAGAGAAGGAGAAGAAGGAGAAGCAGAAGTAGAATCAGAAGAAGAAGAAGAAGAAGAAGAAGAAGAAGAAGAAGAAGAAGAAGAAGAAGAAGAAGCAAAACAAACAGAAGAAGGAGAAGAGCAGAAGCAGAAAGAAAAGCAGAAGCAGAAGGAGAAGCAGAAAGAGAAGCAGGAGAAGCAGAAGAAGCAGGAGAAGCAGAAGCAGAAGAAACAGGAAAAGCCGAAGAAGCAGAAGCCGAATCTGAAGCAGAAGGAGAAACAGAAGAAGCACAATCTGAAGCAGAAGCAGAAGAAAAAGAAATAGTAGAATAAGCAGAAGCAAAAGCAACATGAGAAGCAGAAGAAGAAGACGGAGAATTCGAAAGAGAAGGATTAGGAGTAGGAGAAGGAAAAGGATAAGCAGAAGCAGAAAGAGACGCAGAAGGAGAAGCAGCACGAGAATTAGGAGAAGCAGGAGAAGCAGAAGCAGGAGAAGCAGAAGAAACAGAAGACGCAGAAGCAGAATGAGAAGCAGAAGGAGAAATTGAAGCAGAAGCAGAAGCAGAAGGAGAAGCAGAAGTAGGAGAAGGAGAAGGAGGAGAAGCAGAAGCAGAAGGAGAAGCAGAAGCGGAATGAGAAGCAGAAAGAGAAGCAGGAGAAGCACAAGAAGCAGAAGCAGGAGAAGCCGAAAGAGAAGAAGCAGAAGAAGCAGAAACAGAAGCAGAAGCAGAAGCAGAAGGAGAAGCAAAAAGAGAAGCAGAAGAAGAAGTAGAAGAACCAGCAGAAGGAGAAGCAGCAGAAGAAGCAGAAATACAAGCAGGAGAAGCAGAAGCATAAAGAGAAGTAGAAGCAGAAGAATCAGCAGAAGAAGAAGAAGCAGTAGAAGCATAAGAAGCCGAAGCAGGAGAAGCAGAACCAGAAGAAAAAGAAGAAGCATAAGAAGCAGGAGCAGAGTGAGAAACAGAAGAAGGAGAAGGAGCAGCCGAAGGTGAAGCAGAAGGAGATGCAGAAGGAGAAAGAGAAGCAGAAACAGAAGGAGAAGAAGAAGGAGAAGTTGGAGAATCAGAAGAAGCAGAAGCAGAAAGAGAAGCAGAAGAAGGAGAAGGAGAAGCAGAAGGAGAAGGACAAGTAGGAGAGGCAGAAGAAGCAGAAGCGGGAGAAGCAGCAGCAGAAGAAGAAGAAACAGAAGAAGGAGAAGGAGCAGAAGGAGAAGCAGAAGCAGAAGGAGAAGCAGAAAGAGAAGCAGAAGAAGCAGTAGCAGGAGAAGCAGAAGCAGAAGAAACAGAAGAAGCCCAAGAACCAGAAGGAGAACCTGAAGCAGAAGGAGAAGCAGAAGCAGCAGAAGCTGGAAAAGCAGAAGCAGAAGAAACAGAACAAGCAGAAGAAGCAGAAGCAGAACGAGAAGCAGAAGAAGAAGAAGGAGAAAGAGAAGGATTAGGAGTAGGAGGAGCAGAAGCAGAATAAGAAGCTGAAAGAGAAGCAGAAGGAGAAACAGAAGAAGCAGAAGCAGGAGAAGCAGAAGCAGAAGCAGAATGAGAAGCACAAGAAGGAGAAATTGAAGGAGAAGGAGAAGCAGAAGGAGAAGTAGGAGAAGCAGAAGAAGAAGAAGCAGGAGAAGCAGAAGCAGAAGAAACAGAAGAAGGAGAAGAGCAGAAGCAGAAGCAGAAGGAGAAGCAGAAGCAGAAGGAGAAGCAGAAGAAGCAGAAGCTGAAGCAGAAGAAGAAGAAACAGAAAAAGCAGAAGAAGCAGAAGAAGAAGCAGCAGGAGAAGCAGAAGAAGAAGAAGGAGAAAGAGAAGGATTAGGCGTAGGAGAAACAGAAGGATAAGCAGAAGCAGAAAGAGAAGGAGAAGGAGAAGCAGGAGAAGCAGAAGGAGCAGAAGCAGGAGAAGCAGAAGCATAATGAAAGGCAGAAGAAGGAGAAATTGAAACAGAAGAAGATGCAGAAGGAGAAGCAGAAGCAGGAGTAGAAGCAGAAGAAGGAGAAGGAGAAGGAGAAGCATAAAGAGAAACCGAAGGAGAAGCAGGAGAAGCAGAAGCAGGAGAAGCAGACTCAGAAGAAATAGAAGATGGAGAAGAAGCAGAAGCAGAAAGAGAAGCAGAAACAGAAGGAGAAGCAGAAATAGAAGCAGAAGAAGCCGAAGAAGCAAAAGGAGAACCTGAAGCAGAAGGAGAAGCTGGAGAAGCAGAAGAAGAAGAAACTGGAGAAGAAGAAGGAGAACCAGAAGGAGAAGCAGAAGCAGAAAGAGAAGCAAAAACAGAAGGAGAAGCCGAAGAAACAGAAGAAGCAGAAGCAGTAGCAGAAGAAGCTGAAGATGCAGAAGCAGAAAGAGAAGCAGAAGGAACAGCAGAAGAACGAGGAGGAGAAACAGAAGGAGAAGCAGAAGGAGAACCAGGAAAAGAAGAAGAAGCAGAAGCAGACGGAGAAGCAGAAGAAGGAGAAGGAGAAGCAGAAGCAGAAGAAGAAGCAGAAGGAAAAGCACAAGCAGAAGGAGATGCAGAAGGAGAAGCAGGAGAAGCAGAAGAAAGAGAAGCAGAAGGAGAAGAAGTAGGAGAAGAAGCACAATCAGAAGAAGCAGAAGCAGAAATAGAAAGAGAAGCCGACGAAGAGAAGCAGAACGAGAAGCAGGAGACAGAAGAAGCAGAAGCGGGAGAAGCAGAAGAAGAAGAAACAGAAGAAGGAAAAGGAGCAGAAGGAGAAGCAGAAAGAGAAGCAGGAAAAGCAGAAGAAGCAGAAGCAGGAGAAGCAGAAGCAGAAAACAGGAGAAGGACAAGAAGCAGAAGCAGAAGGAGAAGCAGAAACAGAAGGAGAAGCAGAAAGAGAAAGAGGGGAAGCAGAAGAAGCAGAAGCAGGAGAAGCAGAAGCATAAGAATCCGAAGAAGCAGAAGCAGAACCTGAAGCAGAAGGAGAAGCAGGAGAAGGAGAAGAAGCAGAATCTGGAGAAGCAGAATGAGAAGCTGAAGTAGAAGCAGAAGCAGAAGCAGAAAGAGAATCAAAAGCAGAAGGAGAAGCAAAAGAAACAGAAGAAGCAGAAGCAGTAGCAGTTGCAGCAGAAGCAGAAGAGAAGCAGAAGGAAAAGCAGAAGAACGAGAAGGAGAAGGAGAAACAGAAGGAGAAGCAGAAGGAGAAGCAGAAGGAGAAGCAGAAGAAGCAGAAGGAGAAGCACAAGGAGAAGCGGAAGCAAAAGAAGCAGCAGAAGGAGAAGCAGAAGCAGAAGAAGATGCAGAAGGAGAAGCAGGAGAAGCAGAAGAAGCAGAAGCAAAAGGAGAAAGAGAAGGAGAAGAAGGAGAAGCAGAAGTAGAATCAGAAGAAGAAGAAGAAGAAGAAGAAGAAGAAGAAGAAGAAGAAGAAGAAGAAGAAGAAGAAGAAGAAGAAGAGAAGAAGAAGAAGAAGAAGAAGCAAAACAAACAGAAGAAGGAGAAGAGCAGAAGCAGAAAGAAAAGCAGAAGCAGAAGGAGAAGCAGAAAGAGAAGCAGGAGAAGCAGAAGAAGCAGAAGAAGCAGAAGCAGAAGAAACAGGAAAAGCCGAAGAAGCAGAAGCAGAATCTGAAGCAGAAGGAGAAACAGAAGAAGCACAATCTGAAGCAGAAGCAGAAGAAACAGAAATAGTAGAATAAGCAGAAGCAAAAGCAACATGAGAAGCAGAAGAAGAAGACGGAGAATTCGAAAGAGAAGGATTAGGAGTAGGAGAAGGAAAAGGATAAGCAGAAGCAGAAAGAGACGCAGAAGGAGAAGCAGCACGAGAATTAGGAGAAGCAGGAGAAGCAGAAGCAGGAGAAGCAGAAGAAACAGAAGACGCAGAAGCAGAATGAGAAGCAGAAGGAGAAATTGAAGCAGAAGCAGAAGCAGAAGGAGAAGCAGAAGAAGGAGAAGGAGAAGGAGAAGCCGAAAGAGAAGCAGAAAGAGAAGCAGAACGAGAAGCAAGAGAAGCAGAAGCAGGAGAAGCAGAAGCAGAAGGAGAAGCAGAAGGAAAAGCAGAAGAACGAGAAGGAGAAGGAGAAACAGAAGGAGAAGCAGAAAGAGAAGCAGAAGAAGGAGCAGGAGAAGCAAAAGCTGCAGGAGAAGCAGAAAGAGCAGCAGAATGAGAAGCCGGAGATGCAGAAACAGGAGAAGCAGAAGCAGAAGCAGAAGAAACAGGAGAAGGACAAGAAGCAGAAGCAGAAGGAGAAGCAGAAACAGAAAGAGAAGCAGAAAGAGAAGGAGGGGAAGCAGAAGAAGCAGAAGCAGGAGAAGCAGAAGCATAAGAATCCGAAGAAGCAGAAGCAGAACCTGAAGCAGAAGGAGAAGCTGGAGAAGCAGAAGAAGAAGAATCTGGAGAAGCAGAAGGAGAAGCAGAAGAAACAGAAGAAGTAGAAGCAGTAGCAGATGTAGCAGAAGCAGAACAAGAAGCAGAAGGAAAAGCAGAAGAACAAGAAGGAGAAGGAGAAACAGAAGGAGAAGCAGAAGGAGAAGCAGAAAGAGAAGCAGATAAAGCAGATGAAGAAGAAGCAGAAGGAGAATCAGAAGGAGAAGCAGAAGAAGGAGAAAGAGAAGCAGAAGCAGAAGAAGATGCAGAAGGAGAAGCAGAAGAAGCAGAAGCAGAAGGAGAAGAAGGAAACGCAGAAGAAGCAGAAGCAAAAGGAGAAGCAAAAGAAGGAGAAGGAGAAGCAGAAGCAGAAGAAGAAGCATAAGGACAAGCACAAGCAGAAGGAGATGCAGAAGGAGAAGCAGGAGAAACAGAAGAAGCAGAAGCTAAAGGAGAAGCAGAAGTAGGAGAAGGAGAAGGAGGAGAAGCAGAAGCAGAAGGAGAAGCAGAAGCGGAATGAGAAGCAGAAAGAGAAGCAGGAGAAGCACAAGAAGCAGAAGCAGGAGAAGCCGAAAGAGAAGAAGCAGAAGAAGCAGAAACAGAAGCAGAAGTAGAAGCAGAAGCAGAAGGAGAAGCAGCAGAAGAAGTTGAACCAGAAATTCAGGCAGGAGAAACAGAAGCAGAGCAGAAGCAGAAGGAGAAGCAAAAAGAGAAGCAGAAGAAGAATTAGAAGAACCAGCAGAAGGAGAAGCAGCAGAAGAAGCAGAAATACAAGCAGGAGAAGCAGAAGGAGAAAGAGAAGTAGAAGCAGAAGAATCAGCAGAAGAAGAAGAAGCAGTAGAAGCATAAGAAGCCGAAGCAGGAGAAGCAGAACCAGAAGAAAAAGAAGAAGCATAAGAAGCAGAAGCAGAGTGAGAAACAGAAGAAGGAGAAGGAGCAGCCGAAGGTGAAGCAGAAGGAGATGCAGAAGGAGAAAGAGAAGCAGAAACAGAAGGAGAAGAAGAAGGAGAAGTTGGAGAATCAGAAGAAGCAGAAGCAGAAGCAGAAAGAGAAGCAGAAGAAGGAGAAGGAGAAGCAGAAGGAGAAGGACAAGTAGGAGAAGCAGAAGAAGCAGAAGCGGGAGAAGCAGCAGCAGAAGAAGAAGAAACAGAAGAAGGAAAAGGAGCAGAAGGAGAAGCAGAAGCAGAAGGAGAAGCAGAAAGAGAAGCAGAAGAAGCAGTAGCAGGAGAAGCAGAAGCAGAAGAAACAGAAGAAGCCCAAGAACCAGAAGGAGAACCTGAAGCAGAAGGAGAAGCAGAAGCAGCAGAAGCTGGAAAAGCAGAAGCAGAAGAAACAGAACAAGCAGAAGAAGCAGAAGCAGAACGAGAAGCAGAAGAAGAAGAAGGAGAAAGAGAAGGATTAGGAGTAGGAGGAGCAGAAGCAGAATAAGAAGCTGAAAGAGAAGCAGAAGGAGAAGCAGAAGGAGAAACAGAAGAAGCAGAAGCAGGAGAAGCAGAAGCAGAAGAAGAATGAGAAGCACAAGAAGGAGAAATTGAAGGAGAAGGAGAAGGAGACGGAGAAGCAGAAGGAGAAGTAGGAGAAGCAGAAGAAGAAGAAGCAGGAGAAGCAGAAGCAGAAGAAGCAGAAGCTGAAGCAGAAGAAGAAGAAACAGAAAAAGCAGAAGAAGCAGAAGAAGAAGCAGCAGGAGAAGCAGAAGAAGAAGAAGGAGAAAGAGAAGGATTAGGCATAGGAGAAACAGAAGGATAAGCAGAAGCAGAAAGAGAAGGAGAAGGAGACGCAGGAGAAGCAGAAGGAGCAGAAGCAGGAGAAGCAGAAGCATAATGAAAGGCAGAAGAAGGAGAAATTGAAACAGAAGAAGATGCAGAAGGAGAAGCAGAAGCAGTAGTAGAAGCAGACGAAGGAGAAGGAGAAGGAGAAGCATAAAGAGAAACCGAAGGAGAAGCAGGAGAAGCAGAAGCAGGAGAAATAGAAGATGGAGAAGAAGCAGAAGCAGAAAGAGAAGCAGAAACAGAAGGAGAATCAGAAATAGAAGCAGAAGAAGCCGAAGAAGCAAAAGGAGAACCTGAAGCAGAAGTAGAACCTGGAGAAGCAGAAAAAGCAGAATCTGGAGAAGAAGAAGGAGAACCAGAAGGAGAAGCAGAAGCAGAAAGAGAAGCAAAAGCAGAAGGAGAAGCCGAAGAAACAGAAGAAGCAGAAGCAGTAGCAGAAGAAGCTGAAGATGCAGAAGCAGAAAGAGAAGCAGAAGGAATAGCAGAAGAACGAGAAGGAGAAATAGAAGGAGAAGCAGAAGGAGAATCAGGAAAAGAAGAAGAAGCAGAAGCAGACGGAGAAGCAGAAGAAGGAGAAGGAGAAGCAGAAGCAGAAGAAGAAGCAGAAGGAAAAGCACAAGCAGAAGGAGATGCAGAAGGAGAAGCAGGAGAAGCAGAAGAAACAGAAGCAGAAGGAGAAGAAGAAGGAGAAGAAGCAGAATCAGAAGAAGCAGAAGCAGAAATAGAAAGAGAAGCCGACGAAGAGAAGCAGAACGAGAAGCAGGAGACAGAAGAAGCAGAAGCGGGAGAAGCAGAAGAAGAAGAAACAGAAGAAGGAGAAGGAGCAGAAGGAGAAGCAGAAAGAGAAGCAGGAAAAGCAGAAGAAGCAGAAGCAGGAGAAGCAGAAGCAGAAAACAGGAGAAGGACAAGAAGCAGAAGCAGAAGGAGAAGCAGAAACAGAAGGAGAAGCAGAAAGAGAAAGAGGGGAAGCAGAAGAAGCAGAAGCAGGAGAAGCAGAAGCATAAGAATCCGAAGAAGCAGAAGCAGAACCTGGACCAGAAGGAGAAACAGGAGAAGGAGAAGAAGCAGAATCTGGAGAAGCAGAATGAGAAGCTGAAGTAGAAGCAGAAGCAGAAAGAGAATCAAAAGCAGAAGGAGAATCAAAAGAAACAGAAGAAGCAGAAGCAGTAGCAGTTGCAGCAGAAGCAGAAGAGAAGCAGAAGGAAAAGCAGAAGAACTAGAAGGAGAAGGAGAAACAGAAGGAGAAGCAGAAGGAGAAGCAGAAGAAGCAGAAGGAGAAGCAAAAGGAGAAGCAGAAGCAAAAGAAACATCAGAAGGAGAAGCAGAAGCAGAAGAAGATGCAGAAGGAGAAGCAGGAGAAGCAGAAGAAGCAGAAGCAAAAGGAGAAAGAGAAGGAGAAGATGGAGAAGCAGAAGTAGAATCAGAAGAAGCAGAAGAAGAAGAAGAAGAAGCAAAACAAACAGAAGAAGGAGAAGAGCAGAAGCAGAAAGAAAAGCAGAAGCAGAAGGAGAAGCAGAAAGAGAAGCAGGAGAAGCAGAAGAAGCAGGAGAAGCAGAAGCAGAAGAAACAGGAAAAGCCGAAGAAGCAGAAGCAGAATCTGAAGCAGAAGGAGAAACAGAAGAAGCACAATTTGAAGCAGAATCAGAAGAAACAGAAATAGTAGAATAAGCAGAAGCAAAAGCAACATGAGAAGCAGAAGAAGAAGACGGAGAATTCGAAAGAGAAGGATTAGGAGTAGGAGAAGGAAAAGGATAAGTAGAAGCAGAAAGAGACGCAGAAGGAGAAGCAGCACGAGAATTAGGAGAAGCAGGAGAAGCAGAAGCAGGAGAAGCAGAAGAAACAGAAGACGCAGAAGCAGAATGAGAAGCAGAAGGAGAAATTGAAGCAGAAGCAGAAGCAGAAGGA
>NW_012289967.1:0-5467 GCF_000151885.1 Dipodomys ordii | reverse complement strand
CAGAAGAAGAAGAAGGAGAAGCAGTAATGGAGAAACAGAAGCAGAAGAAGCAGCAGAAGGATAAGCAGAAGCAGAAGAAGATACATAAGGAGAAGCAGGAGAAGCAGAAGAAGCAGAAGCAGAAGGAGAAGTAGAAGTAGGAGAAGGAGAAGGAAGTTCCGCAGAAGAAATAGGAGAAGCAGAAGGAGAAGCAGAAGCAGAATGAGAAGCAGAAAGTGAAGCAGAAGAAGCAGGAAAAGAAGAAGCAGAAGAAAGAGAAGAAGAAGAAGAAGAAGAAGAAGAAGAAGAAGAAGAAGAAGAAGAAGAAGAAGAAGAAGAAGAAGAAGAAGAAGAAGAAGAAGAAGAAGAAGAAGGAGAAGGAGAAGGAGAAGCATAAGGAGAAGACGTAGAAGCAGAAGAAGCAGAAGCAGGAGAAGCAGAAGCAGTACAAAAAGAATAAGCATAAGAAGAAGAATCAGAGGGAGAAGCAGAAGAAGGAGAAGGAGCAGCAGAAAGAGAAGTAGAAGGAGAATCAGAAGGAGAAGCAGAAGAAGGAGTAGCAGAAGAAGCAGCAGAAGGAGAAGCAGAAGCAGAAGAAGATGCAGAACGAGAAGCAGGAGAAGCAGAAGAAGCAGAAGCAGAAGGAGAAGCAGAAGTAGGAGAAGGAGAAGGATAAGGAAGTGCAACAGAAACAATAGGAGAAGCAGAAGGAGAAGCAGAAGCAGAATGAGAAGCAGTAAGAGAAACAGTAGAAGCCGAAGAAGCAAAAGCAGAAGAAGAAGAAGGAGAAAGAGAAGGATTCGGAGTAGGAGGAGCAGAAGCAGAATTAGTAGCAGAAACAGAAGGAGAAGCAGAAATAGAAGCAGAAGAAGCCGAAAAAGCAAAAGCTGAACTTAAAGCAGAAGGAGAAGAAGGAGAAGCAGAAGAAGCAGAATCTGGAGAAGAAGAAGGAGAACCAGAAGGAGAAGCAGAAGCAGAAAGAGAAGCAAAAGCAGAAGGAGAAGCAGAAGGAGAAGCAGAAGAAACAGAAGAAGCAGAATCAGTAGCAGAAGAAGCTGAAGATGCAGAACCAGAAAGAGAAGCAGAAGGAATAGCACAAGAACGAGAAGGAGAAACAGAAGGAGAAGCAGAAGGAGAAGCAGGAAAAGCAGAAGAAACAGAAGCAGAAGGAGAAGCAGAAGAAGGAGAAGGAGAAGCCGAAGGGGAAGAAGAAGCAGAAGGAAAAGCACAAGCAGAAGGAGATGCAGAGGGAGAAGCAGGAGATGCAGAAGAAGCAGAAGCACAAGGAGAAGAAGAAGGAGAAGAATCAGAATCAGAAGAAGCAGAAGCAGAAATAGAAAGAGAAGCCGACGAAGAGAAGCAGAACGAGAAGCAGGAGAAGCAGAAGAAGCAGAAGCGGGAGAAGCAGAAGAAGAAACGGAAGAAGGAGAAGGAGCAGTAGCAGAAGGAGAAGCAGAAAGAGAAGCAGGAAAAGCAGAAGAAGCAGAAGCAGGAGAAGCAGAAGGAGAAGAAACAGGAGAAGGACAAGAAGCAGAAGCAGAAGGAGAAGCAGAAACAGAAGGAAAAGCAGAAACAGAAAGAGGGGAAGCCGAAGAAGCAGAAGCAGGAGAAGCAGAAGCATAAGAATCCGAAGAAGCAGAAGCAGAAGCAGAACCTGAAGCAGAAGGAGAAGCAGGAGAAGCAGAAGAAGCCGAATCTGGAGAAGCAGAATGAGAAGCTGAAGTAGAAGCAGAAGCAGAAAGAGAATCAAAAGCAGAAGGAGAAGCAGAAGAAACAGAAAAAGCAGAAGCAGTAGCAGTTGCAGCAGAAGCAGAAGGAGAAGCAGAAGGAAAAGCAGAAGAACGAGAAGGAGAAGGAGACACAGAAGGAGAAGCAGAAGGAGAAGCAGAAGGAGAAGCAGAAGAAGCAGAAGGAGAAGCAGAAGGAGAAACAGAAGCAGAAGAAGCAGCAGAAAGAGAAGCAGAAGCAGAAGAAGATGCAGAAGGAGAAGCACTAGAAGCAGAAGAAGCAGAAGCAGAAAGAGAAGTAGAAGAAGGAGAAGGAGAAGGAAGAGCCGCAGAAGCAATAGGAGAAGCAGAAAGAGAAGCAGAAGAAGAATGAGAAGCAGAAAGAGAAGCAGTAGAAGCAGAAGAAGCAGGAAAAGCAGAATCAGAAGAAAGAGAAGAAGAAGAAGACGAAGAAGAAGAAGAAGAAGCAGCAGCATAAGGAGAAGCATAAGGAGAAGTATAAGGAGAAGCAGTAGAAGCAGAAGAAGCAGAAGCAGGAGAAGCAGAAGCAGAAGAAAAAGAATAAGCAAAAGAAGCAGAAGCAGAAGGAGTGGGAGAAGCAGAAGAAGGAGAAGGAGCAGCAGAAGGAGAAAGAGAAGCAGAAACAGAAGGAGAACATGAAGGAGAAGCAGAACAATCAGAAGAAGCAGAAAGAGAAGGAGAAGAAGGAGAAGCAGAAGTAGAATCAGAAGAAACAGAAGAAGAAGAAGAAGAAGAAACAGAAGCGAAAGAAACAGAAGAAGGAGAAGAGCAGAAGCAGAAGGAGAAGCAGAAGCAGAAGGAGAAGCAGAAAGAGAAGCAGGAGAACCAGAAGAAGCAGGAGAAGCAGAAGCAGAAGAAACAGGAGAAGCCGAAGAAGCAGAAGCAGAATCTGAAGCAGAAGGAGAAACAGAAGAAGCACAATCTGAAGCAGGAGCAGAAGAAACAGAAATAGTAGAATAAGCAGAAGCAGAAGCACCAGGAGAAGCAGAAGAAGAAGAAGGAGAAGGCGAAAGAGAAGGATTAGGAGTAGGAGAAGCAAAAGGATAAGCAGAAGCAGAAAGAGACGCAGAAGGAGAAGCAGCACGAGAATTAGGAGAAGCAGGAGAAGCAGAAGCAGGAGAAGCAGAAGAAATAGAAGAGGCAGAAGCAGAATGAGAAGCAGACGGAGAAATTGAAGCAGAAGCAGAAGGAGAAGCAGAAGCAGAAGGAGAAGCAGAAGAAGGAGAAAGAGAAGGAGAAGCCGAACGAGAAGCAGAACGAGAAGCAGGAGAAGCCGAAGCAGTAGAAGCAGAAGCAGGAGAAGCAGAAGCAGAAGAAAGAGAAGAAGGAGAAGAAGCAGAAGCAGAAGGAGAAGCAGAAACAGAAGGAAAAGCAGAAAGAGAAGCAGAAGAAGCAGCAGCAGGAGAAGCAGAAGCAGAAGAAGCCGAAAAAGCAAAAGCAGAACCTGAAGCAGAAGGAGAAGCAGGAGAAACAGAAGAAGCAGAATCTGGAGAAGCAGAAGGAGAAGCAGAAGCAGAGAGAAATAGTAGAATAAGCAGAAGCAGAAAGAGACGCAGAAGGAAAAGCAGCACGAGAAGTAGGAGAAGCAGGAGAAGCAGAAGAAACAGAAGACACAGAAGCAGAATGAGAAGCAGAAGGAGAAATTGAAGCAGAAGCAGAAGCAGAAGGAGAAGCATAAGAAGGAGAAGGAGAAGCAGAAAGAAAAGCAGAAAGAGAAGCAGAACGAGAAGCAGGAGAAGCAGAAGCAGGAGAAGCAGAAGCAGAAGAAACAGAAGAAGGAGAAGAAGCAGAAGCAGAAGGAGAAGCAAAAACAGAAGGAGAAGCAGAAAGAGAAGGTGCGGAAGCAGAAGAAGCAGAAGCAGGAGAAGCAGAAGCACAAGAATCCGAAGAAGCAGAAGCAGAACCTGAAGCAGAAGGAGAAGCAGGAGAAGCAGAAGAAGCAGAATCTGGAGAAGCAGAATGACAAGCTGAAGGAGAAGCAGTAGCAGAAAGAGAATCAAAAGCAGAAGGAGAAGCAGAAGAAACAGAAGAAGTAGAAGCAGTAGCAGTTGTAGCAGAAACAGAAGGAGAAGCCAAAGGAAAAGCAGAAGAACAAGAAGGAGAAGGAGAAACAGAAGGAGAAGCAGAATGAGAAGCAGGTAAAGCAGAAGAAGAAGAAGCAGAAGGAGAATCAGAAGGAGAAGCAGAAGAAGGAGAAGGAGAAGCAGAAGCAGAAGAAGATGCAGAAGGAGAAGCAGGAGAAGCAGAAGAAGCAGAAGCAGAAGGAGAAGCAGGAAAAGCAGAAGAAGCAGAAGCAAAAGGAGAAGCAAATGAAGGAGAAGGAGAAGCAGAAGCAGAAGAAGAAGCATAAGGACAAGCACAAGCAGAAGGAGATGCAGAAGGAGAAGCAGGAGAAGCAGAAGAAGCAGAAGCTGAAGGAGAAGCAGAAGTAGGAGCAGGTGGATAAGCAGAAGCAGAAGGAGAAGCAGAAGAGGAATGAGAAGCAGAAAAAGAAGCAGGAGAAGCACAATAAGCAGAAGCAGGAGAAGCTGAAAGAGTAGAAGCAGAAGAAGCAGAAACAGAAGCAGAAGCAGAAGTAGAAGCAGAAGGAGAAGCAGCAGATGAAGTAGAACCAGAAATTCAGGCAGGAGAAACAGAAGAAGCAGAAGCCGAAGGAGAAGCAAAAAGAGAAGCAGAAGGAGAAGTAGAAGAAGCAGCAGAAGGAGAAGCAGCAGAAGAAGCAGAAAAACAAGCAGGAGAAGCAGAAGCAGAAAGAGAAGTAGAAGCAGAAGAAGCAGAAGCAGAAGAAGAAGCAGTAGAAGCATAAGAAGCAGAAGCAGGAGAAGCAGAAGCAGAAGAAAAAGAAGAAACATAAGAAGCAGAAGCAGAAGCAGAGGGAGAAACAGAAGAAGGAGAAGGAGCAGCAGAAGGTGAAGCAGAAGGAGATGCAGAAACAGAAAGAGAAGCAGAAACAGAAGGAGAAGAAGAAGGATTAGTTGGAGAATCAGAAGAAGCAGAAGCAGATAGAGAAGCAGAAGAAGGAGAAGGAGAAGCAGAAACAGAGGAAAGGAAGGAGAAGCAGCAGAAGCGGGAGAAGCAGAAGAAGAAGAAGAAACAGAAGAAGGAGAAGGAGCAGAAGGAGAAGCAGAAGCAAAAGGAGAAGCAGAAAGAGAAGCAGAAGAAGCAGTAGCAGGAGAAGCAGAAGCAGAAGAAACAGAAGAAGCCGAAGAAGCAGAAGCAGGACCTGAAGCAGAAGAAACAGAACAAGCAGAAGAAGCAGAAGCAGAAGCAGAGCGAGAAGCAGAAGAAGAAGAAGGAGAAGGAGAAAGAGAAGGATTAGGAGTAGGAAGAGCAGAAGGAAAATCAGAAGCAGAATGAGAAGCAGAAGTAGCAGGAGAAGGAGAAGCAGAAGCAGAAGGAGAAATAGAAGCAGAAGAAGCAGCAGAAGGAGAAGCAGAAGCAGAAGAAGATGCAGAAGGAGAAGCAGGAGAAGTAGAAGAAGCAAAAGCAGAAGGAGAAGCAGAAGTAGGAGAAGGAGAAGGAGAAGGAAGAGCAGCAGAAGCAATAGGAGAAGCAGAAGGAGAAGCAGAAGTAGAATGAGAAGCAGAAAGAGAAGCAGTAGAAGAAGAAGAAGTAGGAAAAGTATAAGTAGAAGAAAGAGAAGAAGAGATGAAGAAGAAGATGAGAGAGATGAGAGAGAGAGAGAGAGAGAGAGAGAGAGAGAGAGAGAGAGAGAGTAGAGAGAGAGAGAGAGAGAGAGA
>NW_012289966.1:0-4540 GCF_000151885.1 Dipodomys ordii | reverse complement strand
GGAGAAGTATAAGGAGAAGCATTAGAAGCAGAAGAAGCAGATGCTGGAGAAGCAGAAGCAGAAGAAAAAGAATAAGCAAAAGAAGCAGAAGCAGAAGGAGTGGGAGAAGCAGAAGAAGGAGAAGGAGCAGCAGAAGGAGAAAGAGAAGCAGAAACAGAAGGAGAACATGAAGGAGAAGCAGAACAATCAGAAGAAGCAGAAAGAGAAGGAGAAGAAGGAGAAGCAGAAGTAGAATCAGAAGAAACAGAAGAAGAAGAAGAAGAAGAAACAGAAGCGAAAGAAACAGAAGAAGGAGAAGAGCAGAAGCAGAAGAAGAAGGAGAAGCAGAAGCAGAAGGAGAAGCAGAAAGAGAAGCAGGAGAACCAGAAGAAGCAGGAGAAGCAGAAGCAGAAGAAACAGGAGAAGCCGAAGAAGCAGAAGCAGAATCTGAAGCAGAAGGAGAAACAGAAGAAGCACAATCTGAAGCAGGAGCAGAAGAAACAGAAATAGTAGAATAAGCAGAAGCAGAAGCACCAGGAGAAGCAGAAGAAGAAGAAGGAGAAGGCGAAAGAGAAGGATTAGGAGTAGGAGAAGCAAAATGATAAGCAGAAGCAGAAAGAGACGCAGAAGGAGAAGCAGCACGAGAATTAGGAGAAGCAGGAGAAGCAGAAGCAGGAGAAGCAGAAGAAATAGAAGAGGCAGAAGCAGAATGAGAAGCAGACGGAGAAATTGAAGCAGAAGCAGAAGGAGAAGCAGAAGCAGAAGGAGAAGCAGAAGAAGGAGAAAGAGAAGGAGAAGCAGAACGAGAAGCAGAACGAGAAGCAGGAGAAGCCGAAGTAGAAGAAGCAGAAGCAGGAGAAGCAGAAGCAGAAGAAACAGAAGAAGGAGAAGAAGCAGAAGCAGAAGGAGAAGCAGAAACAGAAGGAAAAGCAGAAAGAGAAGCAGGAGAAGCAGAAGAAGCAGCAGCAGGAGAAGCAGAAGCAGAAGAAGTCGAAAAAGCAAAAGCAGAACCTGAAGCAGAAGGAGAAGCAGGAGAAGCAGAAGAAGCAGAATCTGGAGAAGCAGAAGGAGAAGCAGAAGCAGAAAGAGAAATAAGCAGAAGCAGAAGCAGCAGGAGAAGCAGAAGAAGAAGATGGAGAAGGCGAGAGAGAACCAAAATCAGAAGGAGAAGCAGAAGAAACAGAAGAAACAGAAGCAGTAGCAGAAGAAGCTGAAGATGTAGAAGCAGAAAAAGAAGCACAAGAAATAGCAGAAGAACGAAAAGGAGAAGGAGAAACAGAAGGAGAAGCAGAAGCAGAAAAAGAATCAGGAAAAGCAGAAGCAGAAACAGACGGAGAAGCAGAAGAAGGAGAAGGAGAAGCAGAAGCAGAAGAAGAAGCACAAGGAAAAGCACAAGCAGAAGGAGATGCAGAAGGAGAAGCAGGAGAAGCAGAAGAAGCAGAAGCAGAAGGAGAAGAACTAAAGAGAAGAACAGAAGCGGGAGAAGCAGAAGTAGAAAGAGAAGCCGACGAAGAGAAGCAGAACGAGAAGCAGGAGAAGCAGAAGAAGCAGAAGAAGTAGAAACAGAAGAAGGAGAAGGAGCAGAAGCAGAAGGAGAAGCAGAAGCAGAAGGGGAAGCAGAAAGAGAAGCAGGAAAAGCAGAAAAGCAGAACCAGGAGAAGCAGAAGCAGAAGAGTACGAAGAAGCAGAAGCAGAAGCAGAACCTGAAGCAGAAGGAGAAGCAGAAGAAGCAGAAGAAGCAGAATCTGGAGAAGCAGAATGACAAGCTGAAGGAGAAGCAGAAGCAGAAAGGGAATCAAAAGCAGAAGGAGAAGCAGAAGAAACAGAAGAAGCAGAAGAAGTAGCAGTTACAGCAAAAGCAGAAGGAGAAGCAGAAGGAAAAGCAGGAGAACGAGAAGGAGACGGGGAAACAGAGGCAGAAGCAGAAGGAGAAGAAGAAGCAGAAGAAAGAGCATAAGGACAAGCACAAGCAGAAGGAGATGCAGAACGAGAAGCAGGAGAAACAGAAGAAGCAGAAGATGAAGGAGAAGCAGAAGTAGGAGAAGGAGAAGGAGGAGAAGCAGAAGGAGAAGCAGAAGCGGAATAAGAAGCAGAAAGAGAAGCAGGAGAAGCACAAGATGCAGAAGCAGGAGAAGCCGAAAGAGAAGAAGCAGAAGAAGCAGAAACAGAAGCAGAAGTAGATGCAGAAGCAGAAGGAGAAGCAGCAGAAGAAGTAGAACCAGAAATTCAGGCAGGAGAAACAGAAGAAGCAGAAGCAGAAAGAGAAGCAAAAAGAGAAGCAAAAGGAGAAGTAGAAGAAGCAGCAGAAGGAGAAGCAGCAGAAGAAGCAGAAAAACAAGCAGGAGAAGCAGAAGCAGAAAGAGAAGTACAAGCAGAAGTAGCAGAAGAAGCAGAAGCAGAAGAAGAAGCAGTAGAAGCATAAGAAGCAGAAGCAGGAGAAGCAGAAGCATAAGAACAAGAAGCATAAGAAGCAGAAGCAGAAGCAGAGGGAGAAACAGAAGAAGGAGAAGGAGCAGCAGAAGGTGAAGCAGAAGGAGATGGAGAAGCAGAAAGAGAAGCAGAAACAGAAGGAGAAGAAGAAGGATTAGTTGGAGAATCAGAAGAAGCAGAAGCAGAAAGAGAAGCAGAAGAAGAAGAAGGAGAAGCAGAAGCAGAGGAAGGGAAGGAGAAGCAGAAGAAGCAGAAGCGGGAGAAGCAGAAGAAGAAGAAGAAACAGAAGAAGGAGAAGGAGCAGAAAGAGAAGCAGAAGCAGAAGGAGAAGCTGAAAGAGAAGCAGAAGAAGCAGTAGCAGGAGAAGCAGAAGAAACAGAAGAAGCTGAAGCAGCAGAAGCAGCACCTGAAGCAGAAGAAACAGAACAAGCAGAAGAAGCAGTAGCAGAAGCAGAACGAGAAGCAGAAGAAGAAGAAGGAGAAGGAGAAAGAGAAGGATTAGGAGTAGGAAGAGCAGAAGGAGAATCAGAAGCAGAACGAGAAGCAGAAGGAGCAGCAGAAGGAGAAGCAGAAGAAGGAGAAGCAGAAGCAGAAGAAGATGCAGAAGGAGAAGAAGAAGCAGAAGAAGATGCAGAAGGAGAAGCAGGAGAAGCAGAAGAAGCAAAAGCAGAAGTAGAAGCAGAAGAAACAGAAGAAGAAGAAGCAGAAGAAACAGAAGCAAAAGAAACAGAAGAAGGAGAAGAGCAGAAGCAGAAGCAGAAGGAGAAGCAGAAGCAGAAGGAGAAGCAGAAAGAGAAGCAGGAGAAGCAGAAGCAGAAGAAACAGGAGAAGCCGAAGAAGCAGAAGCAGAATCTGAAGCAGAAGGAGAAACAGAAGAAGCACAATCTGAAGCAGAAGCAGAAGAAACAGAAATAGTAGAATAAGCAAAAGCAGAAGCACCAGGAGAAGCAGAAGAAGAAGAAGAAGGAGAAGGCGAAAGAGAAGGATTAGGAGTAGGAGAAGCCAAAGGATAAGCAGAAGCAGAAAGAGACGCAGAAGGAGAAGCAGCAAGACAAGTAGGAGAAGCAGGAGAAGCAGAAGCAGCAGAAGCAGAAGAAACAGAAGACGCAGAAGCAGAATGAGAAGCAGAAGGAGAAATTGAAGCAGAAGCAGAAGCAGAAGGAGAAGCAGAAGCAGAAGGAGAAGCAGGAGCAGGAGAAGCAGAAAGATAAGCAGAACGAGAAGCAGGAGAAGCGGAAGCAGGAGAAGCAAAAGCAGAAGAAAGAGAAGAAGGAGAAGAAGCAGAAGCAGAAAAAGAAGCAGAAACAGAAGGAAAAGCAGAAAGAGAAGCAGGAGAAGCAGAAGAAGCAGCAGCAGGAGAAGCAGAAGCAGAAGAAGCCAAAGAAGCAGAAGCAGGACCTGAAGCAGAAGGAGAAGCAGGAGAAGCAGAAGAAGCAGAATCTGGAGAAGGAGAAGGAGAAGCAGAAGCAGAAAGAGAAGCAAAAGCAGAAGGAGAAGCAGAAGGAGAAGCAGAAGAAGCCGAGGCAGTAGCAGAAGAAGCAGAAGATTCAGAAGCAGAAGGAGAAGCGAAAGGAAAAGCAGAAGAACTAGAAGGAGAAGGAGAAGGAGAAGGAGAAGCAGAAGGAGAAGCAGAAGAAGGAGCAGGAGAAGGAAAAGCAGCAGGAGAAGCAGAAAGAGCAGCAGAAGGAGAAGCAGGAGATGCAGAAACAGGAGAAGTAGAAGCAGAAGAAACACGAGAAGGACAAGAAGCAGAAGGAGAAGCAAAAACAGAAGGAGAAGCAGAAAGAGAAGGAGGGGAAGCAGAAGAAGCAGAAGCAGGAGAAGCAGAAGCAGAAGAATCTGAAGAAGCAGAAGCAGAACCTGAAGAAGAAGGAGAAGCAGGAGAAGCAGAAGAAGCAGAATCTGGAGAAGCAGAATGAGAAGGTGAAGGAGAAGCAGAAGCGGAAAGAGAATCAAAAGCAGAAGGAGAAGCAGAAGAAACAGAAGAAGCAGAAGCAGTAGCAGTTGCAGGAGAATCAGAAGGAGAAGCAGAAGGAAAAGCAGAAGAACGAGAAGGAGAAGGAAAAACAGAAGCAGAAGCAGAAGGAGAATCAGAAGGAGAAGCAGAAGAAGCAGAAGGAGAAGCAGAAGC
>NW_012289965.1:0-4107 GCF_000151885.1 Dipodomys ordii | reverse complement strand
AGAAGCAGGAGAAGCAGAAGAAGCAGGAGAAGCAGAAGCAGAAGAAACAGGAGAAGCCGAAGTAGCAGAAGGAGAATCTGAAGCAGAAGGAGAAACAGAAGAAGCACAATCTGAAGCAGAAGCAGAAGAAACAGAAATAGTAGAATAAGCAGAAGCAGAAGCACCAGGAGAAGCAGAAGAAGAAGAAGGAGAAGGCGAAAGAGAATGATTAGGAGTAGCAGAAGCAAAAGGATAAGCAGAAGCAGAAAGAGACGCAGAAGGAGAAGCAGCAAGACAAATAGGAGAAGCAGGAGAAGCAGAAGCAGGAGAAGCAGAAGAAATAGAAGAGGCAGAAGCAGAATGAGAAGCAGACGGAGAAATTGAAGCAGAAGCAGAAGGAGAAGCAGAAGCAGAAGGAGAAGCAGAAGAAGGAGAAAGAGAAGGAGAAGCAAAACGAGAAGCAGAACGAGAAGCAGGAGAAGCCGAAGCAGGAGAAGCAGAAGCAGGAGAAGCAGAAGAAACAGAAGAAGGAGAAGAAGCAGAAGCAGAAGGAGATGCAGAAGCAGAAGGAGAAGCAGAAAGAGAAGCAGGAGAAGCAGAAGAAGCAGCAGCAGGAGAAGCAGAAGCAGAAGAAGTCGAAAAAGCAAAAGCAGAACCTGAAGCAGAAGGAGAAGCAGGAGAAGCAGAAGAAGCAGAATCTGGAGAAGCAGAAGGAGAAGCAGAAACAGAAAGAGAAATAGTAGAATAAGCAGAAGCAGAAGCAGCAGGAGAAGCAGAAGAAGAAGATGGAGAAGGCGAGAGAGAACCAAAATCAGAAGGAGAAGCAGAAGAAACAGAAGAAACAGAAGCAGTAGCAGAAGAAGCTGAAGATGTAGAAGCAGAAAAAGAAGCACAAGAAATAGCAGAAGAACGAGAAGGAGAAGGAGAAACAGAAGGAGAAGCAGAAGCAGAAAAAGAATCAGGAAAAGCAGAAGCAGAAACAGACTGAGAAGCAGAAGAAGGAGAAGGAGAAGCGGAAGCAGAAGAAGAAGCACAAGGAAAAGCACAAGCAGAAGGAGATGCAGAAGGAAAAGCAGGAGAACGAGAAGGAGAAGGAGAAACAGAGGCAGAAGCAGAAGGAGAAGCAGAAGCAGAAGAAAGAGCATAAGGACAAGCACAAGCAGAAGGAGATGCAGAACGAGAAGCAGGAGAAGCAGAAGAAGCAGAAGATGAAGGAGAAGCAGAAGTAGGAGAAGGAGAAGGAGGAGAAGCAGAAGCAGAAGGAGAAGCAGAAGCGGAATGAGAAGCAGAAAGAGAAGCAGGAGAAGCACAAGATGCAGAAGCAGGAGAAGCCGAAAGAGAAGAAGCAGAAGAAGCAGAAACAGAAGCAGAAGTAGATGCAGAAGCAGAAGGAGAAGCAGCAGAAGAAGTAGAACCAGAAATTCAGGCAGGAGAAACAGAAGAAGCAGAAGCAGAAAGAGAAGCAAAAAGAGAAGCAGAAGGAGAAGTAGAAGAAGCAGCAGAAGGAGAAGCAGCAGAAGAAGCAGAAAAACAAGCAGGAGAAGCAGAAGCAGAAAGAGAAGTACAAGCAGAAGTTGCAGAAGAAGCAGAAGAAGAAGAAGAAGCAGTAGAAGCATAAGAAGCAGAAGCAGGAGAAGCAGAAGCAGAAGAACAAGAAGCATAAGAAGCAGAAGCAGAAGCAGAGGGAGAAACAGAAGAAGGAGAAGGAGCAGCAGAAGGTGAAGCAGAAGGAGATGGAGAAGCAGAAAGAGAAGCAGAAACAGAAGGAGAAGAAGAAAGATTAGTTGGAGAATCAGAAGAAGCAGAAGCAGAAAGGGAAGCAGAAGAAGAAGAAGGAGAAGCAGAAGCAGAGGAAAGGAAGGAGAAGCAGAAGAAGCAGAAGCGGGAGAAGCAGAAGAAGAAGAAGAAACAGAAGAAGGAGAAGGAGCAGAAGGAGAAGCAGAAGCAGAAGGAGAAGCTGAAAGAGAAGCAGAAGAAGCAGTAGCAGGATAAGCAGAAGCACAAGAAACCGAAGAAGCTGAAGAAGCAGAAGCAGGACCTGAAGCAGAAGAAACAGAACAAGCAGAAGAAGCAGTAGCAGAAGCAGAACGAGAAGCAGAAGAAGAAGAAGGAGAAGGAGAAAGAGAAGGATTAGGAGTAGGAAGAGCAGAAGGAGAATCCGAAGCAGAACGAGAAGCAGAAGGAGGAGCAGAAGGAGAAGCAGAAGGAGAAGCAGAAGAAGGAGAAGCAGAAGAAGCAGCAGAAGGAGAAGCAGAACCAGAAGAAGATGCAGAAAGAGAAGCAGGAGAAGAACCAGAAGAAGATGCAGAAGGAGAAGCAGGAGAAGCAGAAGAAGCAAAAGCAGAAGTAGAATGAGACGAAACAGAAGAAGAAGAAGCAGAAGAAACAGAAGCAAAAGAAACAGAAGAAGGAGAAGAGCAGAAGCAGAAGCAGAAGGAGAAGCAGAAGCAGAAGGAGAAGCAGAAAGAGAAGCAGGAGAAGCAGAAGAAGCAGGAGAAGCACAAGCAGAAGAAACAGGAGAAGCCGAAGAAGCAGAAGCAGAATCTGAAGCAGAAGGAGAAACAGAATAAGCACAATCTGGAGCAGAAGCAGAAGAAACAGAAATAGTAGAATAAGCAGAAGCAGAAGCACCAGGAGAAGCAGAAGAAGAAGAAGAAGGAGAAGGCGAAAGAGAAGGATTAGGAGTAGGAGAAGCAAAAGGATAAGCAGAAGCAGAAAGAGACGCAGAAGGAGAAGCAGCACGAGAAGTAGGAGAAGCAGGAGAAGCAGAAGCAGGAGAAGCAGAAGAAACAGAAGACGCAGAAGCAGAATGAGAAGCAGAAGGAGAAATTGAAGCAGAAGCAGAAGCAGAAGGAGAAGCAGGAGCAGGAGAAGCAGAAAGATAAGCATAACGAGAAGCAGGAGAAGCGGAAGCAGGAGAAGCAAAAGCAGAAGAAACGGAAGAAGGAGAAGAAGCAGAAGCAGAAAAAGAAGCAGAAACAGAAGGAAAAGCAGAAAGAGAAGCAGGAGAAGCAGAAGAAGCAGCAGCAGGAGAAGCAGAAGCAGAAGAAGCCAAAGAAGCAGAAGCAGGACTTGAAGCAGAAGGAGAAGCAGGAGAAGCAGAAGAAGCAGAATCTGGAGAAGGAGAAGGAGAAGCAGAAGCAGAAAGAGAAGCAAAAGCAGAAGGACAAGCAGAAGGAGAAGCAGAAGAAGCCGAGGCAGTAGCAGAAGAAGCAGAAGATTCAGAAGCAGAAGGAGAAGCGAAAGGAAAAGCAGAAGAACTAGAAGGAGAAGGAGAAGGAGAAACAGAAGGAGAAGCAGAAGGAGAAGCAGAAGAAGGAGCAGGAGAAGGAAAAGCAGCAGGAGAAGCAGAAAGAGCAGCAGAAGGAGAAGCAGGAGATGCAGAAACAGGAGAAGTAGAAGCAGAAGAAACACGAGAAGGACAAGAAGCAGAAGGAGAAGCAAAAACAGAACGAGAAGCAGAAAGAGAAGGAGGGGAAGCAGAAGAAGCAGAAGCAGGAGAAGCAGAAGCAGAAGAATCCGAAGAAGCAGAAGCAGAACCTGAAGAAGAAGGAGAAGCAGGAGAAGCAGAAGAAGCAGAATCTGGAGAAGCAGAATGAGAAGGTGAAGGAGAAGCAGAAGCGGAAAGAGAATCAAAAGCAGAAGGAGAAGCAGAAGAAACAGAAGAAGCAGAAGCAGTAGCAGTTGCAGGAGAAGCAGAAGGAGAAGCAGAAGGAAAAGCAGAAGAACGAGAAGGAGAAGGAAAAACAGAAGCAGAAGCAGAAGGAGAATCAGAAGGAGAAGCAGAAGAAGCAGAAGGAGAAGCAGAAGCAGAAGAAGATGCAGAAGGAAAAGCACAAGCAGAAGAAGATGCAGGAGGAGAAGCAGGAGAAGCAGAAGAAGCAGAAGCAGAAGGAGAAGTAGAAGTAGGAGAAGGAGAAGGAAGAGCCGCAGAAGCAATAGGAGAAGCAGAAGGAGAAGCAGAAGCAGAATGAGAAGAAGAAAGTGAAGCAGTAGAAGCAGAAGAAGCAGGAAAAGAAGAAGCAGAAGAAAGAGAAGAAGAAGAAGAAGAAGAAGAAGAAGAAGAAGAAGAAGAAGAAGAAGAAGAAGAAGAAGAAGAAGAAGAAGAAGAAGAAGAAAAAAAGAAGA
>NW_012289964.1:0-1318 GCF_000151885.1 Dipodomys ordii | reverse complement strand
ATCACTGAAAGAGCATGCGCCAAGGAAGACCTGCCCGACGGGAAACGGCGGTATATCCTCCGCAAACACGCGAGGGGACCCAGAGAGCCTGCGGCCAAAAGCACAAGGAGAAAGGCGGAAAGCCCCGGATGACGCGATGACGCGCGGCTGGGCAGAAAGCAGACTGGCTGCTGGGAGGCGGAGCGCATGGGGCGTTAACGTTAACCGAGGGGCGAAAGGAAGGGGAGGCGGAAAAAACCGCCCTGAAGCTCAATCGGATCGAGGGCTCCACGCGCTGCAGCAACAACCAGGCAGAACGAAGGCGCCGCAACAAAAGCCGCCATGCGAGACAACGCCGCACGTGATCGTGAGTTTATTGCATGTGTAACAAAATGGACCCGGCCGCGCGCCCCGCCCGCCACGCCACGCGACGCTCCCACCGCTCCCGCTCCCTCTCCCCCCGCGGCGCGGGCGGGCGGGCGGGCGGGGCTAGCAGCACTCCCAACACGACGTTACAAAAATAAATTAAAAATACATTATAAAGTGGTTGAGAAACAAAAATAAACCGATTTTTAAAATCCATACTATGTTTCAGGAAGGCCTCGGCGGCCCGTGGCCAGGCGCGTGGGGCCGCACCCGCGTGGGGCAGGGTCTCGGTGGGCGCCGCGGTCCCGAGGCTGCGCGGGGTTCGCTGCATCCCTGAGTGCGGCCGCGCCCCTGAAGCTCGCGGGCGGGCGGGCGGGCGGCGCGGGTGGACAGGCAGGGCCCGCACGGCCCCGCGGCGCTGGGACGGAGCAGGGCGCCCGGGCGGGGCGGGGAGTGACGGCGGGCCTGGCCGAAGGCGCGGCGGCGGCGCCGGCCCCGTGCCCCCTCGTCGCTGCCCCACAGGGCATGGCAAGAACGTGAGTGGAGTGAGGCTGCAGGCCGCCGGCGCTCGCGCACGCTCGGTGGGCGGCCGTGTGCGGGGAGAGCCGGACGCGGGCAGCGGGGCGGCCGGTCCCCTGTGCCGCCGCCCGCACGCGCGTGGGGACTATGTTGTGGTCTGCGCTGTCCCACGTGGCCGCGGGGCGGTTGGCGCGGCCTGACTCCCCCTGCCACCGCCGTGAAGTTCTTTCAAATATCTCTTCACGAGGCTGAGGCTTAAACTGGGGTGCACATTTACTGGGTGGGCGATGGAGGATATGGGGGTTGAACGTTGATTACAGGGGTCGCCTAGGACCGTTCAGTGCCACCGCGAGGGGGAACAAAATCATCTCTCGCATTTTCTCGGGGATTAGGTCCCCTGACCTTTTCAGATGCGAGGGGGGGAATTAAAATAACTGCCGAAAAAAGTCCGAGA
>NW_012289963.1:0-5642 GCF_000151885.1 Dipodomys ordii | reverse complement strand
TCCCCCCGCTGTGTCCCGCTGTGTCCTTGCTGGATCCCCCCGCTGTGTCCCGCTGTGTCCCCCTCTGTGTCCCGCTGTGTCCGACTGTGTCCCGCTCTGTCCCAGCTGTGTCCCGCTGTGTCCCCGCTGTGTGCCCCCTGTGTCCCGCTGTGTACCCCCGCTGTGTCCAGCTGTGTCACCGAGGTGTCCCGCTGTGGCCCTACTCTTTCTCCGCTCTGTCCCCCGATTTGTTCCGCTGTGTCCCGCTGTGTCCCCCGCTTTGTCCTACTGTGTCCCCACAGAGTCCCTCTGTGTGGCCGCTGTGTCCAGCTGCGTCCTCGCTGTGTCCCCCGCTGTGTCCCGCTGTGTCCCCGCTATGTCCCCAGCTGTGTTCCGCTGTGTCCCGCTCTGTACCCCGCTGTGTCCCGCTATGTTCCCGCAGTGTCCCGCTCTGTCCCGCTGTGTCCTCGCTGTGTCCCCCGCTGTGTCCTGTTGTGTCCTCAGCTGTGTACCTCGCTGTGTCCCGCTGTGTCCTCGCTGTATCGAGGCTGGGTCCCGCTGGGTCCCGCTGTGTCCTCCCTGTGTCCCCTGCTGTGTCCCTCTGTGTCCGCCATTGTGTCCCGTTGTGTCTACTGCTTTGTCCCCACTGTGTCCCGCTGTGTCCCGCTGTGTCCTCGCTGTGTCCCACGCTGTGTTCCGCTGTGGCCTCGCTTTTTTCCCCGCTGTGTCCCGCTGTGTACCCCTCTGTGTCCCCCGCTGTGTCTCACTGTGTCCCCCGCTGTGTCCATGCTCTTTCCCCTCTGTGTCCCGCTGTGTCGCGCTGTGTACTGCTGTGTCCCCCGCTGAGTCCCGCTGTGTCCCCGCTGTGTCCCAATGTGTCCTCGCTCTGTCCCCCGCTGTGTACATCTGTGTCCTTCCTGTGTCCCATGCTGTGTCCTGCTGTGTCCCGCTGTGTCCCCGCTGTGTCCCCCGCTATGCCCCGCTTTGTCCCCCGCTGTGTCCCGCTCTGTCCTTGCTGTGTCCCCCACTGTGTGCCGCTGTGTCCTCGCTGTGTCCCCCGCTGTGTCGCGCTGTGTCCTTTTGTGTCACGCTGTTTCCCGGCTGTGTCCCTGCTGTGTCCCTCTGTGTACCCCGCTGTGTCCAGCTTTGTCCCCGCTGTGTCTCGCTGTGTCCCACGCTCTGTTCCACATTGTGTCCCGCAGTGTCGCCCGCTGTGTCCCGCTGTGTCCCCCGCTGAGTCCCCGTTGTGTCACCGATGTGTCCCGCGGTGTCCTCGCTGTGTCCCCTGCTTTCTCCCACTCTCTCCCCCGCTGTGTCTCCCGCTTTGTCCCTGCTGTGTCCCACTGTGTCCCGCTGTGTCCGGATGTGCCCCCACTGTGTCCCGCTGTGTCCTCGCTGTGTTTCCCGCTGTGTCCCGCTGTGTCCCCCGCTGTGTCCCCCGTTGTGTCCTCGCTGTGTCCCCTGCAGTGTCCTGCTGTGTCCCACTGTGTCCCCGCTGTGTCCCGCTGTGTCCCGCTGTGCCCCCACTGTGTCCCGTTGTGTCCACAGCTGTGTACTACGCTGTGTAACGCTGTGTGCCCGCTGTATCGACGCTGTGTCCCGCTGTGTCCTGCTGTGTCCTCGCTGGGTCTCCCGCTGGGTCCCGCTGTGTCCCCCGCTGTGTCCCGCTATTTCCCGCTGTGTCCTCGCTGTGTCCCCCGCTGTGTCCCGTTGTGTTCCTAGCTGTGTACCCCGTTGTGTCCTGCTGTATCGACTCTGTGTCCCACTGGGTCCCGCTGTTTCCTGCCTGTGTTCCCCGCTGTGTCTCGCTGTGTCTCCGCTGTATCGACGCTGTGTCCCCGCTGTGTGCCCGCTGTGTCCCGCTGTGTACCCCGCTGTTTCCAGCTGTGTCACCGCTGTGTCTCGCTGTGGCCACTCTCTCTCTCCGCTGTCCCCCTCTGTGTCCCCCGCTGTGGCCCGCTGTGTCCCACTTTGTCCCCCGCTTTGTCCTGCTGTGTCCCGCAGTGTCCCCGCTGTGTCCCGCTGTGTAAGACTGTGTCCCGTGTTGTCCCACTTTGTCCCACGCTGTGTCCCCCGCTGAGTCCCCTCTGTGTCGCCGCTGTGTCCCCCTGTGTCCTCGCTGTGTCCCCCGCTGTCTCCGGCTTTGTCTCCCGCTGTGTTCCGCTGTGTCCCGCTGTGTCCCCGCTGTGTCCCCAGCTGTGTCCCGCGGTGTCCTGCTGTGTCCTCCCTGTGTCCCCAGCTGTGTACCCCACTGTGTCCCACTGTGTCCCGGCTGTATCGATGCTAGGTCCCGCTGGGTCCCGCTGTGTCATCCCTGTGTCCTCCGCTGTGTCCCGCTGTGTCCCCGGCTGTGTCTCTGCTGTGTCCCCACTGTGTCCCGCTTTGTCCCACTGTGTACACCTGTGTCCCCCGCTGAGTCCCGCTGTGTCCCAATGTGTCCCAATGTGTCCTCGCTCTGTCCCCCGCAGTGTCGCGCTGTGTCCCCCGCTGTGTCCCACCGTGTCCCCGCAGGGTCACTGCTGTTTCCCGGTGTGTCCCGCTGTGTTCCGTGGTGTCCCTCTTTGTCCCCCGTTGCATCCACCACTGAGTCCCCGCTGTGTCACTGCTGTGTCCCGGTGTGTCCTCGCTGTGTCCCCCGCTGTCTCCCTCTCTGTTCCCCGCTGTGTCGCGCTGTGTCCCGCTGTGTCCCCTGCTGTGTCCCGCAGTGTCTCGCTGTGCCCCCACTCTGTCCCGTTGTGTCCACAGCTGGGTACCACGCTGTGTAACACTGTGTCCCCGGTGTATCGACGCTGTGTCCTGCTGGGTCCCGCTGTGTCCTCGCTGTGTTCCCCGCTGTGTCCCGCTGTGTCCCCAGCTTTGTCCCCCGCTGTGTCCCACTGTGTCCTCGCTGGGTCCCCCGCTGTGTCCCGCTGTGTCCCCCGCTGTGTTCCGCTGTGTCCCGCTATGTCCCGCTCGGTCCCTGCTGTGTCCCGCTCTGTCCCGCTGTGTCCCCTCTGAGTGCCCGCTGTGTCCCGCTGTGTACTCTGTTGTGTCCAGCTGTGTCACCGCTGTGTCCCGCTTTGTCCCCTCTCTGTCTCCGCTGTCCCCCGCTGTATCCCCCGCTGTGTCCCGCTGTGTCCCGCTGAGTCCCCTCTGTGTTGCCGCTGTGTCCCGCTGTGTCCTCGCTGTGTCCCACTATGTTCCCGCAGTGTCCCCGCTGTGTCCCGCTGTGTCCCGCTGTGTCCCCCGCTTTGTCCCCCGCTATGTCCTGCTGTGTCCCCCGCTGTGTCCCGCTCTGTCCTTGCTGTTTCCCCCACTGTGTGCCGCTGTGTCCTCGCTGTGTCCCCCGCTGTGTCCCGCTGTGTCCTTTTGTGTCACGCTGTTTCCTTGCTGTGTCCCTGCTGTGTCCCTCTGTGTACCCCGCTGTGTCCAGTTTTGTCCCCGCTGTGTCTCGCTGTGTTCCACGCTCTGTCCCACACTGTCCCGCCTTGTCCCGCTACCCCGCTGTGTCCCACTATGTTCCCGCAGTGTCCCCGCTGTGTACCGCTCTGTCCCGCTTTGTCCTCGCTGTGTCCCCCGCAGTGTCCCGTTGTGTCCCCAGCTGTGCACCCCACTGTGTCCTGCTGTGTCTCCGCTGTAACGACGCTGGGTCCCACTGGTTCCCGCTATGTCCTCCCTATGTTCCCTGCTGTGTCCCGTTGTGTCCCCAGCTGTGTACCTCACTGTGTCCCACTGTGTCCCCGCTGTATCGACGCTCGGTCCCGCTGGGTCCCGCTGTGTCCTCCCTGTGTCCCCCACTGTGTCCCGCTATGTCCGGCACTGTGTCCCGCTGTGTCTACTGCTTTGTCGCCGCTGTGTCCCGCTGTGTCCCGCTGTGTCCTCGCTCTGTCCCACGCTGTGTTCTGCTTTGGCATCACTGTTTTCCCCGCTGTGTACCCCTCTGTGTCCCCCGCTGTTTCCCGTTGTGTCCCCCGCTGTGTCCCTGCTGTGTCCCCGCTGTGTCCCAATGTGTCCCGCTGTGTAATGCTGTGTCCCCCGCTGAGTCCGGATGTGTCCCCGCTGTGTCCCAATGTGTCCTCGTTCTGTCCCCCGCTGTGTACCGCTGTGTCCTTCCTGTGGCCCCCGCTGTGTCCCGCTGTGTCCCCCGCTGTGGCCCCCGCTATGTCCCGCTGTGTCCACCGCTGTGTCCCGCTCTGTCCTTGCTCTATCCCCCACTGTGGGACGCTGTGTCCTCGCTGTGTCCCCTGCTGTGTCCCGCTGTGTCCTTTTGTGTCACGCTGTTTCCCCGCTGTGTCCCTGCAGTGTCCCATTGTGTACCCCGCTGTGTCCAACTTTGTCCCCGCTGTGTCTCGTTGTGTCCCATGCTCTGTCCCACATTGTGTCCCGCAGTGTCCCCAGCTGTGTCCCGCTGTGTCCCCCGCTGTGTCCCGCTGTGTCCCCCGCTGAGTCCCCACTGTGTCCCCGCTCTGTCCCGTTGTGTCCCCCGCTGTGTCCTGCTGTGTCCCGCTGTGTCCCGCTGTGTCCTTGCTGTGACCCGCTCTGTCCCCACTGTATCGACGCTGTGTCCCGCTGTGTCCGCGCTGTTTTCCCCCTGTGTCCCACTGTGTACCACTCTGTGTCCCCCGCTGTGTCCCGCTGTGTTCCCTGCTGTGACCCACTGTGTCCCGCTGTGTCCCCCACTGTGTCCCTGCTGTCTCCCCGGTGTGTCCCACTGTGTCCCGCTGTGTACTGCTGTGTCTCCCGCTGAGTTCCGCTGTGTCCCCGCTGTGTCCCAATGTGTCCTCGCTGTGTCATGCTCTGTCATGCTCCGTCCCCGCTGTGTCCCGCTGTGTCCTGCTGTGTCCCCACTGTGTGCCCGCTGTGTCCCTCTGTGTACCCCGCTGTGTCCAGCTGTGTCCCCGCTGTGTCCCGATGTGTCCCCTGTCCCCTGATGTCCCGCGCTTTGTCCCTCGCTGTGCCCCGCTGTGTCTCGCTGTGATACACTGTGTCCCGTGTTGTCCCGCTTGGTCCCCCGCTGTGACCTCGCTGTGTTTCCCGCTGTGTCCCTCTGTGTACCACTCTGTATACCCAGCTGTGTCCCGCTGTGTACCCAGCTGTGTCCAGCTATGTTCCCGCAGTGTCCCCGCTGTGTCCCGCTGTATCCTCGCTGTGTCCACCGCTGTGTCCCGTTGTGTCCCCAGTTGTGTACCCCGCTGTGTCCCGCTGTGTCCCCGCTGTATAGACGCTGTGTCCTGCTGGGTCCCGCTGTGTCCTCGCTGTGTTCCCCGTTGTGTCCCGCTGTGTACCCCGCTGTGTCCCCCGCTGTGTCCCTGCTGTGTCCCTGCTGTGTCCCCACTGTGTCCCGCTGTGTCCCTCGCTGTGTCATCCGCTGTGTCCCTACTGTATCCATGCTGTGTCCCCGCTGTGTCCCGCTGTGTCCCGCTGTGTCCTCGATGTGTCCCACGCTGTGTTCCGCTGTGTCCCCCGCTGTGTCCTGCTGTGTCCCGCTGTGTCCCCGCTGTATTGACGCTGTGTCCCTCGCTGTGTCCCGCTGTGTCTCGCTGTGTCCCTGCTGTGACCCGCTCTGTCCCCGCTGTATTGGCGCTGTGTCCCGGTGTGTCCCGCTGTGTCCACGATATAATTCCAGGCTGTGTCCCGCTGTGTACCCCTCTGTTTCCAATCGCTGTGTCCCGCTGTGTCCCCCG
>NW_012289962.1:0-8480 GCF_000151885.1 Dipodomys ordii | reverse complement strand
GAGTTCCGCTGTGTCCCGCTGCGTCCTCGCTGTGTCCCCCGCTGTGTCCCGCTGTGTCCCCGCTATGTCCCCAGCTGTGTTCCGCTGTGTCCAGCTCTGTACCCCGCTGTGTCTCGCTATGTTCCCGCAGTGTCCTGCTGTGTCCCACTGTGTCCCGCTGTGTCCTCGCTGTGTCCCCCGCTGTGTCCTGTTGTGTCCCCAGCTGTGTACCTCGCTGTGTCCCGCTGTGTCCCCGCTGTATCGAGGCTGGGTCCCGCTGTGTCCTCCCTGCGTCCCCTGCTGTGTCCCGCTGTGTCCGCCATTGTGTCCCGTTGTGTCTACTGCTTTGTCCCCACTGTGTCCCGCTGTGTCCCGCTGTGTCCTTGCTGTGTCCCACGCTGTGTTCCGCTGTGGCCTCGCTTTTTTCCCCGCTGTGTCCCGCTGTGTACCCCTCTGTGTCCCCGGCTGTGTCTCGCTGTGACCCCCGCTGTGTCCATGCTCTTTCCCCTCTGTGTCCCGCTGTGTCCCGCTGTGTACTGCTGTGTCCCCCGCTGAGTCCCGCTGTGTCCCAATGTGTCCTCTCTCTGTGCCCCGCTGTGTACTTCTGTGTCTTTCCTGTGTCCCACGCTGTGTCCCGCTGTGTCCCGCTGTGTCCCCGCTGTGTCCCCCGCTATGTCCTGCTTTGTCCCCCGCTGTCTCCCGCTCTCTCCTTGCTGTGTCCCCCCTGTGTGCCGCTGTGTCCTCGCTGTTTCCCCGCTGTGTCCCTGCTGTGTGCCTCTGTGTACCCCGCTGTGTCCAGCTTTGTACCCGCTGTGTCTCGCTGTGTCCCACGCTCTGTCCCACACTGTGTCCCGCAGTGTCCCCCGCTGTGTCCCACTGTGTCCCCCGCTGTGTCCCGCTGTGTCCCCCGCTGAGTCCCCGTTGTGTCACCGCTGTGTCCCGCTGTGTCCTCGCTGTGTCCCCTGCTTTCTCCCTCTCTGTCCCCCGCTGTGTCTCACGCTTTGTCCCTGTTGTGTCCCACTGTGTCCCGCTGTGTCCGGCTGTGCCCCCTCTGTGTCCCGCTGTGTCCCCCGCTGTGTCCCTCGCTGTGTCCTCGCTGTGTCCCCTGCTGTGTCCCGCTCTGTCCTCACTGGGTCCCCAACTGTGTCCCGCTGTGTCCCCTGCTGTGTCCCGCTCTGTCCGGCTGTGTCCCGCTCTTTCCCCGCTGTGTCCCGCTGTGTCCCCGCTGTGTCCCGCTGTGTCCCCGCTGTGTCCGCTGTGTCCCGCTGTGTCCCCGCTGTGTGCCTGCTGTGTCCCGCTGTGTCTGCCGCTTTGTCCCGCTGTGTCCCACTGTGTCCCCGCTGTGTCCCGTTGTGTCCCGCTGTGTCCCCGCTGTGTGCCTGCTGTGTCCCTCTGTGTACCCCGCTGTGTCCCGCTGTGTCCCGCTGTGTCACACTGTGTTCCGTGTTGTCCCGCTTTGTACCCCGCTGTGACCTCGCTTTGTTTCCCGATGTGTCCAGCTGTGTACCACTCTGTGACCCTGCTGTGTCCCGCTCTGTACCCGCTGTGTCCCGCTATGTTCCTGCAGTGTCCCTGCTGTGTCCCGCTGTGTCCACCGCTGTGTCCCATTGTGTCCTCAGCTGTGTACCCCGCTGTGTCCCGCTGTGTCCCCTCTGTATCGACGCTGTGTCCTGTTGGGTCCTGCTGTGTCCTCGATGTGTTCCTCGTTGTGTCCCGCTGTGTCCCCCGCTGTGTCCCTCGCTGTGTCCCTGCTGTGTCCCGCTGTGTCCCCCACTGTGTCCCGCTGTGTCCGACTGTGTCCCGCTCTGTCCCCGCTGTGTCCCGCTGTGTCCCCGTTGTGTGCCAGCTGTGTCCCGCTGTGTACCCCGCTGTGTCCAGCTGTGTCACCGAGGTGTCCCGCTGTGGCCCTACTCTGTCTCTGCTCTGTCCCCCGATTTGTTCCACTGTGTCCCGCTGTGTCCCCCGCTTTGTCCTACTTGTCCCCACAGTGTCCCGCTGTGTCCCGCTGTGTCTCACTGTGTCCCGTGGTGTCCCTCTTTGTCCCCCGCTGTGTTCCCCGCTGAGTCCCCTCTATGTGGCCGCTGTGTCCCGCTCTGTGCTCGCTGTGTCCCCCGCTGTCTCCCGCTTTCTCCCCCGCTGTGTTCCGCTGTGTCCCGCTGCGTCCTCGCTGTGTCCCCCGCTGTGTCCCGCTGTGTTCCCAGCTGTGTCCCGCTGTGTACCCCTCTGTGTCCCGCTGTCTTCCCCGCTGTGTCCCGCTGTGTCCCGCTGTGTCCCCCGCTGTGTCCCTGCTGTGTCCCCGCTGTGTCCTGCTGTATACTGCTGTGTCCCCCGCTGAGTCCTGCTGTGTCCCCGCTGTGTCCCGCTGTGTTCCCCATGTGTCCTCCGCTGTGTCCCACTGTGTCCCACTGTGTCCCCCACTGTTTCCCCCGCTGTGTCCGGCTGTGTCCCCCGCTGTGTCCCGCTGTGTCCACTGCTGTGTCCCCGCTGTGTCCCGCTGTGTCCCCCGCTTTGTCCCGCTGTGTCCCACTGTGTCCCCACTGTGTCCCGCTGTGTCCTGCTGTGTCCCCGGTGTGCCCGCTGTGTCCCGCTGTGTACCCCGCTGTGTCCAGCTATGTCACCGCTGTGTCCCGCTGTGGCCCATCTCTGTCTCCGCTGTCCCCCGCTGTGTCCCCCGCTGTGTGCCACTGTGTCCCGCTATGTCCCCCGCTTTGTCCTGCTGTGTCCCCGCAGTGTCCCCGCTGTGTCCTGCTGTGTCACACTGTGTCCCGTGGTGTCCCACTTTTTCCCCCGCTGTTTCCCCCGCTGTGTCCTCCGCTGAGTCCCCTCTGTATCGACGCTGTGTCCCGCTGTGTCCCGCTGTGTCCTCGCTGTGTTCCCCGCTGTGTCCTGCTGCGTCACCTGCTGTGTCCCCCGCTGTGTCCTCGCTGTGTCCCCCGCTGCCTCCCGCTGTGTCCTTGCTGGGTCCCCCGCTGTGTCCCGCTGTGTCCCGCTGTGTCCCTGCTGTGACCCTCTCTGTCCCCGCTGTATTGACGCTGTGTCCCGGTGTGTCCCGCTGTGTCCGCGCTGTGTTTCCGGCTGTGTCCCACTGTGTACCCCTCTGTGTCCCCTGCTGTGTCCCGCTGTGTCCCCTCTCTGTCCCCTGCTGTCCCCCGCTGTGTCTCACTGTGTCGCCCGCTTTGTCCCGCTGTGCCCCTGCAGTGTCCCCGCTGTGTCCCACTGTGTCACACTGTGTCCCGTGTTGTCCCGTTTTGTCCCCCGCTGTGACCTCTCAGTGTTTCCCGCTGTGTCCCGCTGTGTCCTCGCTGTGTTCCCCGCTGTGTCCCGCTGTGTCCCCCATTGTGTCCACCGCTGTGTCCCACTGTGTCCTCGCTGGGTCCCCCGCTGTGTCCCGCTGTGTCCCCCGCTGTGTCCCGCTGTGTCCGACTGTGTCCCCGCTGTGTCCCGCTGTGTCCCCGCTGTGTGCCCGCTGTGTCCCGCTGTGTACCCCGCTGTGTCTAGCTGTGTCCTTTTGTGTCACGCTGTTTCCCCGCTGTGTCCCTGCTGTGTCCCTCTGTGTACCACGCTGTGTCCAGCTTTGTCCCCGCTGTGTCTCGCTGTGTCCCACGCTCTGTCCCACACTGTGTCCCGAAGTGTCCCCCGCTGTGTCCCGCAGTGTCCCCCGCTGTGTCCCACTGTGTCCCCCGCTGAGTCCCCGCTGTGTCACCGCTGTGTCCCGCTGTTTCCTCGCTGTGTCCCCTGCTGTTTCCCTCTCTGTCCCTCGCTGTGTCTCACGCTTTGTCCTCGCTGTGTCCCACTGTGTCCCGCTGTGTCCCGCTGTGCCCCCACTGTGTCCCGTTGTGTCCACAGTGTGTACCACGCTGTGTAATGCTGCCTCCCCGCTGTATCGACGCTGTGTCCCGTTGTGTCCCGCTGTGTCCTCGCTGTGTTCCCCACTGTGTCTCGCTGTGTCCCCCGCTGTGTCCTTGCTGTGTCCCCTGTTGTGTCCCGCTGTGTCCTCACTGGGTACCCCACTGTGTCCCGCTGTGTCCACCGCTGTCCCCAGCTGTGTCCCGCTGTGTCCCGCTGTGTCCCCCGCTTTATCTTGCTGTGTCCCGCAGTGTCCCCGCTGTGTCCCGCTGTGTAACACTGTGTCCCGTGGTGTCCCACTTTGTCCCACGCTGTGTCCCCAGCTGCGTCCCCTCTGTGTCGCCGCTGTGTCCCCTCTCTGTCGTCTGCTGTCCCCCGCTGTGTCCCCTGCTGTGTCCCCCGCTGTGACCCGCTGTGTCCCGCTGTGTCCCCCGCTGTGTCCCCACTGTGTGCCCCCTGTGTCCCACTGTGTACCCCGCTGTGTCCAGCTGTGTTCCCGCTGTTTCCCGCTGTGACCGGCTGTGTTCCCAGCTGTGTCCCGCTGTGTACCACTCTGTTTTCCCCTCTGTGTCCCGCTGTGTTCCCCGCTGTGTCCCGCTGTGTCCCGCTGTGTCCCCCGCTGTGTCCCTGCTGTGTCCCCGCTGTGTCCTGCTATATACTGCTGTGTCCCCCGCTGAGTTCCGCTGTGTCCCCGCTGTGTTCCGCTGTGTTCCCCACGTGTCCCCCGCTGTGTCCCACCGTGTCCCACTGTGTCCCCCACTGTTTCCCCCGCTGTGTCCGGCTGTGTCCCCCGCTGTGTGCCGCTGTGTCCCGCTATGTCCCCCGCTTTGTCATGCTGTGTCCCCGCAGTGTCCCCGCTGTGTCCCGCTGTGTCACACTGTGTCCCGTGGTATCCCAATTTGTCCCCTGCTGTTTCCCCCGCTGTGTCCTCCGCTGAGTCCCCTCTGTATCGACGCTGTGTCCCGCTGTGTCCTGCTGTGTCCTCGCTGTGTTCCCCGCTGTGTCCAGCTGTGTCCCCTGCTGTGTCCCCCGCTGTGTCCTCGCTGTGTCCCCCGCTGTGTCCCGCTGTGTCCTCGCTGGGTCCCCCGCTGTGTCCCGCTGTGTCTCCCCCTGTGTCCCGCTGTGTCCGACTGTGTCCCGCTCTGTCCCCGCTGTGTCCCGCTGTGTCCCGCTGTGTCCCCGCTGTGTGCCCGCTGTGTACCGCTGTGTACCCCGCTGTGTCCAGCTGTGTCACCGAGGTGTCCCGCTGTGGCCCTACACTGTCTCCGCTCTGTCCCCCGCTTCCCGCTGTGTCCCCCGCTTTGTCCTACTGTGTCCCCACAGTGTCCCGCTGTGTCCCGCTGTGTCTCACTGTGTCCCGTGGTGTCCCTCTTTGTACCCCGCAGTGTCCCCCACTGAGTCCCCTCTGTGTGGCCGCTGTGTCCTGCTGTGTGCTCGCTGTGTCCCCCGCTGTCTCCCGCTTTGTCCCCCGCTGAGTTCCGCTGTGTCCCGCTGCGTCCTCGCTGTGTCCCCCGCTGTGTCCCGCTGTGTCCCCGCTATGTCCCCAGCTGTGTTCCGCTGTGTCCAGCTCTGTACCCCGCTGTGTCTCGCTATGTTCCCGCAGTGTCCCGCTGTGTCCCACTGTGTCCCGCTGTGTCCTCGCTGTGTCCCCCGTTGTGTCCTGTTGTGTCCCCAGCTGTGTACCTCGCTGTGTCCCGCTGTGTCCCCACTGTATCGAGGCTGGGTCCCGCTGGGTCCCGCTGTGTCCTCCCTGTGTCCCCTGCTGTGTCCCGCTGTGTCCGCCATTGTGTCCCGTTGTGTCTACTGCTTTGTCCCCACTGTGTCCCGCTGTGTCCCGCTGTGTCCTTGCTGTGTCCCACGCTGTGTTCCGCTGTGGCCTCGCTTTTTTCCCCGCTGTGTCCCGCTGTGTACCCCTCTGTGTCCCCCGCTGTGTCTCGCTGTGTCCCCCGCTGTGTCCATGCTCTTTCCCCTCTGTGTCCCGCTGTGTCCCGCTGTGTACTGCTGTGTCCCCCGCTGAGTCCCGCTGTGTCCCAATGTGTCCTCTCTCTGTCCCCCCTGTGTACTTCTGTGTCTTTCCTGTGTCCCACGCTGTGTCCCGCTGTGTCCCGCTGCGTCCCCGCTGTGTCCCCCGCTATGTCCCGCTTTGTCCCCCGCTGTGTCCCGCTCTGTCCTTGCTGTGTCCCCCACTGTATGCCGCTGTGTCCTCGCTGTTTCCCCGCTGGGTCCCTGCGGTGTGCCTCTGTGTACCCCGCTGTGTCCAGCTTTGTACCCGCTGTGTCTCGCTGTGTCCCACGCTCTGTCCCACACTGTGTCCCGCAGTGTCCCCCGCTGTGTCCCACTGTGTCCCCCGCTGTGTCCCGCTGTGTCCCCCGCTGAGTCCCCGTTGTGTCACCGCTGTGTCCCGCTGTGTCCTCGCTGTGTCCCCTGCTTTCTCCCTCTCTGTCCCCAGCTGTGTCTCACGCTTTGTCCCTGTTGTGTCCCACTGTGTCCCGCTGTGTCCGGCTGTGCCCCCTCTGTGTCCAGCTGTGTCCCCCGCTGTGTCCCCCGCTGTGTCCTCGCTGTGTCCCCTGCTGTGTCCCGCTCTGTCCTCACTGGGTCCCCAACTGTGTCCCGCTGTGTCCCCTGCTGTGTCCCGCTCTGTCCGGCTGTGCCCCGCTCTTTCCCCGCTGTGTCCCGCTGTGTCCTGCTGTGTCCCCGCTGTGTGCCTGCTGTGTCCCGCTGTGTCGGCCGCTTTGTCCCGCTGTGTCCCACTGTGTCCCTGCTGTGTCCCGTTGTGTCCCGCTGTGTCCCCGCTGTGTGCCCGCTGTGTCCCTCTGTGTACCACGCTGTGTCCCACTGTGTCCCGCTGTGTCACACTGTGTTCCGTGTTGTCCCGCTTTGTCCCCCGCTGTTACTTCGCTTTGTTTCCCGATGTGTCCCACTGTGTACCACTCTGTGACCCTGCTGTGTCCCGCTCTGTACCCGCTGTGTCCCGCTATGTTCCTGCAGTGTCCCCGCTGTGTCCCGCTGTGTCCTCGCTGTGTCCACCGCTGTGTCCCGTTGTGTCCTCAGCTGTGTACCCCGCTGTGTCCCGCTGTGTCCCCTCTGTATCGACGCTGTGTCCTGTTGGGTCCCGCTGTGTCCTCGATGTGTTCCTCGTTGTGTCCCGCTGTGTCCCCCGCTGTGTCCCTCGCTGTGTCCCTGCTGTGTCCCTGCTGTGTCCCCGCTGGGTCCCGCTGTGTCCCGCTTTGTCCTCGCTGTGTCCCAAGCTGTGTACCGCTGTGTCCCCCGCTGTGTCCCGCTGTGTCCTGCTGTGTCCCCGCTTTGTCCCACTGTGTCCCCCGCAGTGTGCCGCTGTGTACCACTGTGTCCCGCTGTATCCCGGTGTGTCCCACTGTGTCCTCGCTGTGTCCCCTGTTGTGTCCCGCTGTGTCCTCACTGGGTAGCCCACTGTATCCCGCTGTGTCCCCCGCTGTCCCCCGCTGTGTCCCGCTGTGTCCCGCTGTGTCCCCCGCTTTATCTTGCTGTGTCCCGCAGTGTCCCCGCTGTGTCCCGCTGTGTAACACTGTGTCCCGTGGTGTCCCACTTTGTCCCACGCTGTGTCCCCAACTGCGTCCCCTCTGTATCACCGCTGTGTCCCCTCTCTGTCCTCTGCTGTCCCCCGCTGTGTTCCCCGCTGTGTCCCCCACTGTGACCCGCTGTGTCCCCACTGTGTGCCCCCTGTGTCCCACTGTGTACCCCGCTGTGTCCAGCTGTGTTCCCGTTGTGTCCCGCTGTGACCCGATATGTTCCCAACTGTGTCCCGCTGTGTACCCCTCTGTGTCCCCCTCTGTGTCCCGCTGTGTTCCCCGCTGTGTCCCGCTGTGTCCCCGCTGTGTCCTACTGTATACTGCTGTGTCCCCCGCTGAGTCCCGCTGTGTCCCCGCTGTGTCCCGCTGTGTTCCCCATGTGTCCCCCACTGTGTCCCACCGTGTCCCACTGTGTCCCCCACTTTTTCCCCCGCAGTGTCCAGCTGTGTCCCCCGCTGTGTGCCGCTGTGTCCCGCTATGTCCCCCGCTTTGTCCTGCTGTGTCCCCGCAGTGTCCCCGCTGTGTCCCGCTGTGTCACACTGTGTCCCGTGGTGTCCCACTTTGTCCCCCGCTGTTTCCCCCGCTGTGTCCTCCGCTGAGTCCCCTCTGTATCGACGCTATGTCCCGCTGTGTCCCGCTGTGTCCTCGCTGTGTTCCCCGCTGTGTCCCGCTGTGTCCCCTGCTGTGTCCCCCGCTGTGTCCTCGCTTTGTCCCCCTCTGTGTCCTCGCTGGGTCCCCCGCTGTGTCCCGCTGTGTCCCCCACTGTGTCCCGCTGTGTCCGACTGTGTCCCGCTCTGTCCCCGCTGTGTCCCGCTGTGTCCCGCTGTGTCCCCTCTGTGTGCCCGCTGTGTCCCGCTGTGTACCCCGCTGTGTCCAGCTGTGTCACCGAGGTTTCCCGCTGTGGCCCTACTCTGTCTCCGCTCTGTCCCCTGCTTTGTTCTGCTGTGTCCCGCTGTGTCCCCCGCTTTGTCCTACTGTGTCCCCACAGTGTCCTGCTGTGTCCCGCTGTGTCTCACTGTGTCCTGTGGTGTCCCTCTTTGTCCCCCGCTGTGTCCCCCACTGTGTCCCCCGCTGAGTCCCCGTTGTGTCACCGCTGTGTCCCGCTGT
>NW_012289961.1:0-2724 GCF_000151885.1 Dipodomys ordii | reverse complement strand
TAGGGGAAAACAAAGGAGGAGATGACAAAGTTCGATAGGAAATGTACTCATTACCTTACTCATGTAACTGTAACCCCTCTGTACAGTATTTTTACAATAAAAATGTATTAAAAAGCAAAAAGTAATCAGAGCTGGGAGGTCATAGGAAGGATGCCTTTGGAATGTCCATGTCTGTCTATGCGATAGAGGGTACTGAATAATTTTGGGCTGATACCAGCTGCATAATCCAGGAAACAAAGTTTATGGACCTCAGATTGTGTCTTTATTGAGATCTGTCCAAAGGCCTACACAGGTAACTGAGATGTCAGTTAAAATAAAGTTATAAATTTTAAGTTCCAGAGTAGACAGGGTCAGCACCCCTGAATCAGATTGAAGAATTTTCTTGGATCTTAGTCCCCTAAATATCAAGGGATCAGAGTCATTTTTGGAAGATGAGGCGGGATAAGGTTAAAGGAAGAGGCATGGAAAACAGTGGTAACAAGTGTGCAAGGGTGGAGACTGCATTTGTGAGCAATAGTTAAAGGTTCAAGCCTTCTATGTCTTGTATATCTGGTTGTCACCAGATATACAAGTTGCCACAGACCATTGCCTGAAACTGTCATGAAAATCAGTGGGGCCTCAGCCTGCCAAACCTACCAGTCTGTGTAGGTGTGACAGCAGTAGGTGTGACAATCCATTGAAGCCATTGGGAGACACTATCCCAGCCCAGCCCAGATCCAGCCCATCTCTTCCAACCTGGAGATTTCATGTGGAAAAAGGATGGCCTGTTACTATCTGCTGGACCTGCTGCATGAACTCTAAGCTTGTCTGATGGGGTGTGGGAGGGGGTGGTGTTTAGGATTTGGCCCAAAAAGAGGATGTAAAAATCAATGAAAACCAGTGGGCAACATGAGAACCAGAGGAGCAGGAAGCTTAGCCTGGCTGGAAGTCCCACCACATGCTGGTGCTGGAGCGGGCAGGGCATCAAAGGGTGGTTAGAGCAGTTGGAGTAGTTGGGCAGTGGGTGGCTTGGAGCCGGAGCACCCTCTCTATATTGGTTGTGGGTTGCAATGGGAAGGACAGAGAAAGAAGTTCACCCCCTTGGAGGTCACAGCTAATTTTAGTTCTGAGGTAGCCCAGGATAAGGCAGTCACAGTCCAGCTAATAAAACTCCTTTGTCCTAGGAATTAACTTAACCAAAGAAGTGAAGGACCTCTATGATGAAAACTTTAAAATCTTGAAAAAGGAAATCAACACAGAACTTAAAAAATGGCAAAACCTCCCATGCTCCTGGATTGGAAAGATTAACATCGTGAAAATGGCAATACTTCCTAAGGCTATCTACAAATTCAACGCAATACCTATCAAAATTCCAAGCTCATTCTTCAAGGAAATAGAAGAGGCAATCCAAAAATTCATATGGAACAATAAAAGACCCCGAATAGCAAAAAAGCTCCTCAATGGAAAGAACACTGCTGGAGGAATATCAATACAAAATTTCAAACTCTACTATAAAGCCATAGTAATCAAAACAGCTTGGTATTGGCATAAGAACAGACCTCAGGACCAATGGAATAGAATTGAAAACCCAGAAATGAACCTACAGACCTATAGCCATCTAATCTTCGATAAGGGACCTAAAACAATAGAATGGAAGAAAGACAGCCTCTTCAGTAAATGGTGCTGGCAAAATTGGTTAACTACATGTAGAAAACTAAAGCTAGATCCTTATATATCACCCTGCACCAGAATCAACTCCAAATGGATCAAAGACCTCCAAGTCAAAGCAGACACTCTGAAAACATTACAGGATGGAATAGGAGAAACCCTAGGTCTCCTTGAGTCAGGGCGAAATTTTTTGAATAGAGACCCGGAAACACAACAAATCAAAGAAAGGTTGGACAAATGGGATTGCATAAAGTTGCAGAGCTTCTGCAGGGCAAATGACATAGCTAGCAAGATCAATAGAAAGCCCACGGATTGGGAGAAGATCTTTACTAGCCATACAACAGACATGGGTCTCATTTCTAAAATATATTTGGAACTCAAATAATTAAACCCCCCAACAACAAATCCTCAAAGAAACAACTGCCCAATAAATAAGTGGGCGAAAGACTTAAAGAGAAACTTCTCTGAAGAAGAAAGAAGGATGGCCAATAGACACATGAAGAAATGTTCAACATCCCTAGCCATAAAAGAAATGCAAATCAAAACAAGATTGAGATATCACCTCACCCCAGTTAGAACGGCAAAAATCAAGAACTCTAACAACAACAGATGCTGGAGGGGATGTGGACAGAAAGGAACCTTACTTCATTGTTGGTGGGAATGTAAACTTGTTCAACCACTTTGGAAAGCAGTATGGAGGTTCCTCAAAAGACTTCACATAGAACTCCCCTATGACCCAGCAATCCCACTTTTGGGCATTTACCCAAATGTATACAAACAAGACCACACTAAAGCTACCAGCACAACTATGTTTATTGCAGCATTATTTACCATAGCTAAGATATGGAACCAACCCAGATGCCCTTCAGTAGATGAATGGATCAAGAAAATGTGGTATATATACACAATGGAATTCTATGCCTCCATCAGAAAGAATGACATTGCCCCATTTGTTAGGAAATGGGAAAACTTGGAAAAAAATTATATTAAGTGAAGTAAGCCAGGCCCAAAGAAACATAGGTCCCATGGTTTCCCTTATTTGCAATATCTAGTATATGTATGAGTCAAGCGGAAAAG
>NW_012289960.1:0-4557 GCF_000151885.1 Dipodomys ordii | reverse complement strand
CAGAAAAAGAAGAAGAAGCAGCAGAAGAAGAAGCAGGAAAAGCAGAAGAAGAAGGAGAAGGAGAAAGAGAAGGATTAGGAGTAGGAGAAACAGACGGATAAGCAGAAGCAGAAAGAGAAGTAGAAGGAGAAGGAGAAGCAGGAGAAGCAGGAGAAGCAGAAGCAGGAGAAGCAGAAGCAGAATGAAAAGCAGAAGAAGGAGAAATTGAAACAGAAGAAGATGCAGAAGGAGAAGCAGAAGCAGAAGCAGAAGGAGAAGCAGAAGAAGGAGAAGGAGAAGCAGAAGGATAAGAATAAAGAGAAACCGAAGGAGAAGCAGGAGAAGCATAAGCAGAAGAAATAGAAGAAGGGGAAGAAACAGAAGCAGAAAGAGAAGCAGAAACAGAAGGAGAAGCAGAAATAGAAGCCGAAGAAGCAGAAGCAGAACCTGAAGCGGAAGGAGAAGCAGAAGAAGCAGAATCTGGAGAAGAAGAAGGAGAACCAGAAGGAGAAGCAGAAGCAGAAAGAGAAGCAAAAGCAGAAGGAGAAGCAGAAGAAACAGAAGAAGCAGAAGCAGTAGCAGAAGAAGCTGAAGATGCAGAAGCAGAAAGAGAAGCATAAGGAATAGCAGAAGAACGAGAAGGAGAAGGAGAAACAGAAGGAGAAGAAGAAGGAGAATCAGAAAAGGCAGAAGAAGCAGAATCAGACGGAGAAGCAGAAGAAGAAGAAGCAGAAGCAGAAGAAGAAGCAGACGAAAAGCACAAGCAGAAGGAGATGCAGAAGGAGAAGCAGGAGAAACAGTAGAAGCAGAAGCAGAAGGAGAGAAGAAGGAGAAGAAGCAGAATCCGAAGAAGCAGAAGCAGAAGTAGAAAGAGAAGCCGACGAAGAGAAGCAGAAAGAGAAGCAGGAAAAGCAGAAGAAGCAGAAGCAGGAGAAGCAGAAGGAGAAGAAACAGGAGAAGGACAAGAAGCAGAAAGAGATCAGTAGAAGCAGAAGAGGCAGGAAAAGCAGAAGCAGAAGAAAGAGAAGAAGAAGAAGATGAAAAAGAAGAAGAAGAAGAAGCAGCATAAGGAGAAGCATAAGGAGAAGCATAAGGAGAAGTATAAGGAGAAGCAGTAGAAGCAGAAGAAGCAGAAGCAGGAGAAGCTGAAGCAGAAGAAAAAGAATAAGCAAAAGAAGCAGAAGCAGAAGCAGTGAGAGAAGCAGAAGAAGGAGAAGGAGAAGGAGCAGCAGAAGGAGAAGCAGAAGGAGAAAGAGAAGCAGAAACAGAAGGAGAACAAGAAGGAGAAGCTGGAGAATCAGAAGAAGCAGAAAGAGATGGAGAAGAAGGAGAAGCAGAAGTAGAATCAGAAGAAACAGAAGAAGAAGAAGCAGAAGAAACAGAAGCAAAAGAAACAGAAGAAGGAGAAGAGCAGAAGCAGAAGCAGAAGGAGAAGCAGAAGCGGAAGGAGAAGCAGAAAGAGAAGCAGGAGAACCAGAAGAAGCAGGAGAAGCAGAAGCAGAAGAAACAGGAGAAGCCGAAGAAGCAGAAACAGAATCTGAAGCAGAAGGAGAAACAGAAGAAGCACAATCTGAAGCAGAAGCAGAAGAAACAGAAATAGTAGAATAAGCAGAAGCAGAAGCACCAGGACAAGCAGAGGAACAAGAAGGAGAAGGCGAAAGAGTAGGAGAAGCAAAAGGATAAGCAGAAGCAGAAGGAGACGCAGAAGGAGAAGCAGCACGAGAAGTAGAAGAAGCAGGAGAAGCAGATGCAAGAGAAGCAGAAGAAACAGAAGACGCAGAAGCAGAATGAGAAGCAGAAGGAGAAATTGAAGCAGAAGGAGAAGCAGAAGCAGAAGGAGAAGCAGAAGAAGGAGAAGGAGAAGGAGAAGCAGAAAGAGAAGCAGAAAGAGAAGCACAACGAGAAGCACAATGAGAAGCAGGAGAAGCAGAAGCAGGAGAAGCAGAAGCAGAAGAAACATAAGAAGGAGAAGAAGCAGAAGCAGAAGGAGAAGCAGAAACAGAAGGAAAAGCAGAAGTAGAAGCAGGAGCAGCAGAAGAAGCAGCAGCAGGAGAAGCAGAAGCAGAAGAAGCCGAAGAAGCAGAAGCAGAACCTGAAGCATAAGGAGATACAGGAGAAGCAGAAGAAGCAGAATCTGGAGAAGCAGAAGGAGAAGCAGAAGCAGAAAGAGAAGCAAAAGCAGAAGGAGAAGCAGAAGAAACAGAAGAAGCAGAGGCAGTAGCAGAAGAAGCAGAAGATGCAGAAGCAGAAGGAGAAGCAGAAGCAGTAGTAGAAGCAGAAGAAGGAGAAGCAGAAGGAGAAGCATAAAGAGAAACAGAAGGAGAAGCAGGAGAAGCAGAAGCAGGAGAAGCAGAATCAGAAGAAATAGAAGAAGGAGAAGATGCAGAAGCAAAAAGAGAAGCAGAAACAGAAGGAGAAGCAGAAATAGAAGCAGAAGAAGCCGAAGAAGCAAAAGCAGAACCTAAAGCAGAAGGAGAAGCAGGAGAAGCAGAAGAAGCAGAATCTGGAGAAGAAGAAGGAGAACCAGAAGGAGAAGCAGAAGCAGAAAGAGAGGCAAAAGCAGAAGGAGAAGCAGAAGAAACAGAAGAAGCAGAATCAGTAGCAGAAGAAGCTGAAGATGCAGAACCAGAAAGAGAAGCAGAAGGAATAGCAGAAGAACGAGAAGGAGAAATAGAAGGAAAAGCAGAAGGAGAAGCAGGAAAAGCAGAAGAAACAGAAGCAGACGGAGAAGCAGAAGAAGGAGAAGGAGAAGCCAGAGCAGAAGAAGAAGCAGAAGGAAAAGCACAAGCAGAAGGAGATGCAGAAGGAGAAGCAGGAAATGCAGAAGACGCAGAAGCAGAAGGAGAAGAAGAAGGAGAAGAATCAGAATCAGAAGAAGCAGAAGCAGAAATAGAAAGAGAAGCCGACGAAGAGAAGCTGAACGAGAAGCAGGAGAAGCAGAAGAAGCACAAGAGGGAGAAGCACAAGAAGAAGAAACAGAAGAAGGAGAAGGAGCAGAACCAGAAGGAGAATCAGAAGGAGAAGCAGAAGGAGAAGCAGGAAAAGCAGAAGAAGCAGAAGCAGGAGAAGCAGAAGGAGAAGAAACAGGAGAAGGACAAGAAGCAGAAAGAGAAGCAGTAGAAGCAGAAGAGGCAGGAAAAGCAGAAGCAGAAGAAAGAGAAGAAGAAAATGACGAAGAAGAAGAAGAAGAAGCAGCAGCATAAGGAGAAGTATAAGGAGAAGCAGAAGAAGCAGAAGAAGCAGAAGCAGGAGAAGTTGAAGCAGAAGAAAAAGAATAAGCAAAGCAGAAGCAGAAGCAGAAGCAGTGAGAGAAGCAGAAGAAGGAGAAGGAGAAGGAGCAGCAGAAGGAGAAGCAGAAGCAGAAAGAGAAGCAGAAACAGAAGGAGAACAAGAAGGAGAAGCAGGAGAAGCAGAAGAAGCAGAAAGAGAAGGAGAAGAAGGAGAAGCAGAAGTAGAATCCGAAGAAACAGAAGAAGAAGAAGCAGAAGAAACAGAAGCAAAAGAAACAGAAGAAGGAGAAGAGCAGAAGCAGAAGCAGAAGGAGAAGCAGAAGCAGAAGGAGAAGCAGAAAGAGAAGCAGGAGAACCAGAAGAAGCAGGAGAAGCAGAAGCAGAAGAAACAGGAGAAGCCGAAGAAGCAGAAGCAGAATCTGAAGCAGAAGGAGAAACAGAAGAAGCACAATCTGAAGCAGAAGCAGAAGAAACAGAAATAGTAGAATAAGCAGTAGCAGAAGCACCAGGACAAGCAGAAGAACAAGAAGGAGAAGCGAAAGAGAAGGATTAGAGTAGGAGAAGCAAAAGGATAAGCAGAAGCAGAAAGAGACGCAGAAGGAGAAGCAGCACGAGAAGTAGGAGAAGCAGGAGAAGCAGAAGCAAGAGAAGCAGAAGAAACAGAAGACGCAGAAGCAGAATGAGAAGCAGAAGGAGATGGAGAAGCAGAAGGAGAAGCAGAAGAAGGAGAAGCAGAAAGAGAAGCAGAAAGAGAAGCACAACAAGAAGCAGGAGAAGCAGAAGCAGAAGAAACATAAGAAGGAGAAGAAGCAGAAGCAGAAGGAGAAGCAGAAAGAGAAGGAAAAGCAGAAATAGAAGCAGGAGCAGCAGAAGAAGCAGTAGCAGGAGAAGCAGAAGCAGAAGAAGCCGAAGAAGCAGAAACAGAACCTGAAGCATAAGGAGATACAGGAGAAGCAGAAGAAGCAGAATCTGGAGAAGCAGAAGGAGTAGCAGAAGCAGAAAGAGAAGCAAAAGCAGAAGGAGAAGCATAAGGAGAAGCAGAAGAAACAGAAGAAGCAGAGGCAGTAGCAGAAGATGTAGAAGCAGAAGGAGAAGCAGAAGGAAAAGCAGAAGAACGAGAAGGAGAAGGAGAAGGAGAAACAGAAGGAGAAGCAGAAAGAGAAGCAGAAGAAGGAGCAGGAGAAGGAAAAGCAGCAGGAGAAGCAGAAAGAGAAGCAGAAGGAGAAGCAGGAGATGCAGAAACAGGAGAAGCAGAAGCAGTAGAAACAGGAGAAGGACAAGAAGCAGAAACAGAAGGAGAAGCAGAAACAGAAGGAGAAGCAGAAAGAGAAGGAGGGAAAGCAGAAGA
>NW_012289959.1:0-9574 GCF_000151885.1 Dipodomys ordii | reverse complement strand
TTGAAACAGAAGAAGATGCAGAAGGAGAAGCAGAAGCAGTAGTAGAAGCAGAAGAAGGAGAAGCAGAAGGAGAAGCATAAAGAGAAACAGAAGGAGAAGCAGGAGAAGCAGAAGCAGGAGAAGCAGAATCAGAAGAAATAGAAGAAGGAGAAAAAGCAGAAGCAGAAAGAGAAGCAGAAACAGAAGGAGAAGCAGAAATAGAAGCAGAAGAAGCCGAAGAAGCAAAAGCAGAACCTAAAGCAGAAGGAGAAGCAGGAGAAGCAGAAGAAGCAGAATCTGGAGAAGAAGAAGGAGAACCAGAAGGAGAAGCAGAAGCAGAAAGAGAAGCAAAAGCAGAAGGAGAAGCAGAAGGAGAAACAGAAGAAACAGAAGAAGCCGAATCAGTAGCAGAAGAAGCTGAAGATGCAGAACCAAAAAGAGAAGCAGAAGGAATAGCAGAAGAACGAGAAGGAGAAATAGAAGGAGAAGCAGAAGGAGAAGCAGAAAAAGCAGAAGAAACAGAAGCAGACGGAGAAGCAGAAGAAGGAGAAGGAGAAGCCAGAGCAGAAGAAGAAGCAGAAGGAAAAGCACAAGCAGAAGGAGATGCAGAAGGAGAAGCAGGAAATGCAGAAGACACAGAAGCAGAAAGAGAAGAAGAAGGAGAAGAATCAGAATCAGAAGAAGCAGAAGCAGAAATAGAAAGAGAAGCCTGACGAAGAGAAGCAGAATGAGAAGCAGGAGAAGCAGAAGAAGCATAAGCGGGAGAAGCAGAAGAAGAAGAAACAGAAGAAGAGAAGGAGCAGAAGGAGAAGGAGAAGCAGAAAGATAAGCAGGAAAAGCAGAAGAAGCAGAAGCAGGAGAAGCAGAAGGAGAAGAAACAGGAGAAGGACAAGAAGCAGAAGCAGACGGAGAAGCAGAAACAGAAGGAGAAGCAGAAAGAGAAAGAGGGGAAGCAGAAGAAGCAGAAGCAGGAGAAGCAGAAGCATAAGAATCCGAAGAAGCAGAAGCAGAACCTGAAGCAGAAGGAGAAGCAGGAGAAGCAGAAGAAGCAGAATCTGGAGAAGCAGAATGAGAATCTGAAGTAGAAGCAGAAGCAGAAGCAGAAAGAGAATCAAAAGCAGAAGGACAAGCAGAAGAAACAGAAGAAGCAGAAGCAGTAGCAGTTGCAGCAGAAGCAGAAGGAGAAGCAGAAGGAAAAGCAGAAGAACGAGAAGGAGAAGGAGAAACAGAAGGAGAAGCAGAAGGAGAATCAGAAGGAGAAGCAGAAGAAGCAGAAGGAGAAGCAGAAGCAGAAGAAACAGCAGAAAGAGAAGCAGAAGCAGAAGAAGATGCAGAAGGAGAAGCAGGAGAAGCAGAAGAAGCAGAAGCAGAAGGAGAAGTAGAAGAAGGAGAAGGAGAAGGAAGAGCCGCAGAAGCAATAAGAGAAGCAGAAAGAGAAGCAGAAGCAGAATGAGAAGCAGAAAGAGAAGCAGTAGAAGCAGAAGAAGCAGGAAAAGCAGAAGCAGACGAAAGAGAAGAAGACGAAGAAGAAGAAGCATAAGGAGAAGCATAAGGAGAAGCATAAGGAGAAGCAGTAGAAGCAGAAAAAGCAGAAGCAGAAGAAGCAGAAACAGAAGAAAAAGAATAAGCAAAAGAAGCAGAAGCAGAAGCAGTGGGAGAAGCAGAAGAAGGAGAAAGAGAAGGAGCAGCAGAAGAAGAAGCAGAAGCAGAAAGAGAAGCAGAAACAGAAGGAGAACAAGAAGGAGAAGCAGGAGAATCAGAAGAAGCAGAAAGAGAAGGAGAAGAAGGAGAAGCAGAAGTAGAATCAGAAGAAACAGAAGAAGAAGAAGAAGAAGCAAAATAAACAGAAGCAAAAGAAACAGAAGAAGGAGAAGAGCAGAAGCAGAAGCAGAAGGAGAAGCAGAAGCAGAAGGAGAAGCAGAAAGAGAAGCAGGAGAACCAGAAGAAGCAGGAGAAGCAGAAGCAGAAGAAACAGGAGAAGCCGAAGAAGCAGAAGCAGAATCTGAAGCAGAATGAGAAACAGAAGAAGCACAATCTGAAGCAGAAGCAGAAGAAACAGAAATAGTAGAATAAGCAGAAGCAGAAGCACCAGGACAAGCAGAAGAACAAGAAGGAGAAGGCGAAAGAGAAGGATTAGGAGTAGGAGAAGCAAAAGGATGAGCTGAAGCAGAAAGAGACGCAGAAGGAGAAGCAGCACGAGAAGTAGGAGAAGCAGGAGAAGCAGAAGCAAGAGAAGCAGAAGAAACAGAAGACGCAGAAGCAGAATGAGAAGCAGAAGGAGAAAATTGAAGCAGAAGGAGTAGGAGAAGTAGAAGGAGAAGCTGAATAAGGAGAAGGAGAAGCAGAAACAGAAGCAGAAAGAGAAGGAGAAAGAGAAGCACAACGAGAAGCAGGAGAAGCAGAAGCAGGAGAAGCAGAAGCAGAAGAAACATAAGAAGGAGAAGAAGCAGAAGGAGAAGCAGAAACAGAAGAAAAACCAGAAATAGAAGCAGGAGCAGCAGAAGAAGCAGCAGCAGGAGAAGCAGAAGCAGAAGAAGCCGAAGAAGCAGAAGCAGAACCTGAAGCATAAGGAGATACAGGAGAAGCAGAAGAAGCAGAATCTGGAGAAGCAGAATGAGAAGCAGAAGCAGAAAGAGAAGCAAAAGCAGAAGGAGAAGCAGAAGGGGAAGCAGAAGAAACAGAAGAAGCAGAGGCAGTAGCAGAAGAAACAGAAGATGCAGAAGCAGAAGGAGAAGCAGAAGGAAAAGCAGAAGAACGAGAAGGAGGAGTAGGAGAAACAGAAGGAGAAGCAGAAAGAGAAGCAGAAGAAGGAGCAGGAGAAGGAAAAGCAGCAGGAGAAGCAGAAAGAGCAGCAGAAGGAGAAGCAGGAGATGCAGAAACTTGAGAAGCAGAAGCAGAAGAAACAGGAGAAGGACAAGAAGCAGAAGCAGAAGGAGAAGCAGAAACAGAAGGAGAAGCAGGAAGAGAAGGAGGGAAAGCAGAAGAAGCAGGAGAAGTAGAAGCATAAGAATGTGAATAAGCAGAAGGAGAACCTGGAGAAACAGAAGCAGAAGGAGAAGCAGAAGAAGCAGAAGCTGAAGCAGAAGAAACTGAAAAAGCAGAAAAAGAAGAAGAAGCAGCAGAAGAAGAAGCAGGAAAAGCAGAAGAAGAAGGAGAAGGAGAAAGAGAAGGATTAGGAGTAGGAGAAACAGACGGATAAGCAGAAGCAGAAAGAGAAGTAGAAGGAGAAGGAGAAGCAGGAGAAGCAGGAGAAGCAGAAGCAGGAGAAGCAGAAGCAGAATGAAAAGCAGAAGAAGGAGAAATTGAAACAGAAGAAGATGCAGAAGGAGAAGCAGAAGCAGAAGCAGAAGGAGAAGCAGAAGAAGGAGAAGGAGAAGCAGAAGGATAAGAATAAAGAGAAACCGAAGGAGAAGCAGGAGAAGCATAAGCAGAAGAAATAGAAGAAGGGGAAGAAACAGAAGCAGAAAGAGAAGCAGAAACAGAAGGAGAAGCAGAAATAGAAGCAGAAGAAGCCGAAGAAGCAGAAGCAGAACCTGAAGCGGAAGGAGAAGCAGAAGAAGCAGAATCTGGAGAAGAAGAAGGAGAACCAGAAGGAGAAGCAGAAGCAGAAAGAGAAGCAAAAGCAGAAGGAGAAGCAGAAGAAACAGAAGAAGCAGAAGCAGTAGCAGAAGAAGCTGAAGATGCAGAAGCAGAAAGAGAAGCATAAGGAATAGCAGAAGAACGAGAAGGAGAAGGAGAAACAGAAGGAGAAGAAGAAGGAGAATCAGAAAAGGCAGAAGAAGCAGAATCAGACGGAGAAGCAGAAGAAGAAGAAGCAGAAGCAGAAGAAGAAGCAGACGAAAAGCACAAGCAGAAGGAGATGCAGAAGGAGAAGCAGGAGAAACAGTAGAAGCAGAAGCAGAAGGAGAGAAGAAGTAGAAGAAGCAGAATCCGAAGAAGCAGAAGCAGAAGTAGAAAGAGAAGCCGACGAAGAGAAGCAGAAAGAGAAGCAGGAAAAGCAGAAGAAGCAGAAGCAGGAGAAGCAGAAGGAGAAGAAACAGGAGAAGGACAAGAAGCAGAAAGAGATCAGTAGAAGCAGAAGAGGCAGGAAAAGCAGAAGCAGAAGAAAGAGAAGAAGAAGAAGACGAAAAAGAAGAAGAAGAAGCAGCAGCATAAGGAGAAGCATAAGGAGAAGCATAAGGAGAAGCATAAGGAGAAGTATAAGGAGAAGCAGTAGAAGCAGAAGAAGCAGAAGCAGGAGAAGCTGAAGCAGAAGAAAAAGAATAAGCAAAAGAAGCAGAAGCAGAAGCAGTGAGAGAAGCAGAAGAAGGAGAAGGAGAAGGAGCAGCAGAAGGAGAAGCAGAAGCAGAAAGAGAAGCAGAAACAGAAGGAGAACAAGAAGGAGAAGCTGGAGAATCAGAAGAAGCAGAAAGAGAAGGAGAAGAAGGAGAAGCAGAAGTAGAATCAGAAGAAACAGAAGAAGAAGAAGAAGCAGAAGAAACAGAAGCAAAAGAAACAGAAGAAGGAGAAGAGCAGAAGCAGAAGCAGAAGGAGAAGCAGAAGCGGAAGGAGAAGCAGAAAGAGAAGCAGGAGAAGCAGAAGAAGCAGGAGAAGCAGAAGCAGAAGAAACAGGAGAAGCCGAAGAAGCAGAAGCAGAATCTGAAGCAGAAGGAGAAACAGAAGAAGCACAATCTGAAGCAGAAGCAGAAGAAACAGAAATAGTAGAATAAGCAGAAGCAGAAGCACCAGGACAAGCAGAGGAACAAGAAGGAGAAGGCGAAAGAGTAGGAGAAGCAAAAGGATAAGCAGAAGCAGAAGGAGACGCAGAAGGAGAAGCAGCATGAGAAGTAGAAGAAGCAGGAGAAGCAGAAGCAAGAGAAGCAGAAGAAACAGAAGACGCAGAAGCAGAATGAGTAGCAGAAGGAGAAATTGAAGCAGAAGGAGAAATTGAAGCAGAAGGAGAAGCAGAAGCAGAAGGAGAAGCAGAAGAAGGAGAAGGAGAAGGAGAAGCAGAAAGAGAAGGAGAAAGAGAAGCACAACGAGAAGCACAATGAGAAGCAGGAGAAGCAGAAGGAGGAGAAGCAGAAGCAGAAGAAACATAAGAAGGAGAAGAAGCAGAAGCAGAAGGAGAAGCAGAAACAGAAGGAAAAGCAGAAGTAGAAGCAGGAGCAGCAGAAGAAGCAGCAGCAGGAGAAGCAGAAGCAGAAGAAGCCGAAGAAGCAGAAGCAGAACCTGAAGCATAAGGAGATACAGGAGAAGCAGAATCTGGAGAAGCAGAAGGAGAAGCAGAAGCAGAAAGAGAAGCAAAAGCAGAAGGAGAAGCAGAAGGAGAAGCAGAAGAAACGGAAGAAGCAGAGGCAGTAGCAGAAGAAGCAGAAGATGCAGAAGCAGAAGGAGAAGCAGAAGCAGTAGTAGAAGCAGAAGAAGGAGAAGCAGAAGGAGAAGCATAAAGAGAAACAGAAGGAGAAGCAGGAGAAGCAGGAGCAGGAGAAGCACAATCAGAAGAAATAGAAGGAGAAGAAGCAGAAGCAGAAAGAGAAGCAAAAACAGAAGGAGAAGCAGAAATAGAAGCAGAAGAAGCCGAAGAAGCAAAAGCAGAACCTAAAGCAGAAGGAGAAGCAGGAGAAGCAGAAGAAGCAGAATCTGGAGAAGAAGAAGGAGAACCAGAAGGAGAAGCAGAAGCAGAAAGAGAAGCAAAAGCAGAAGGAGAAGCAGAAGAAACAGAAGAAGCAGAATCAGTAGCAGAAGAAGCTGAAGATGCAGAAGCAGAAAGAGAAGCAGAAGGAATAGCAGAAGAACGAGAAGGAGAAATAGAAGGAGAAGCAGAAGGAGAAGCAGGAAAAGCAGACGACACAGAAGCAGAAGGAGAAGCAGAAGAAGGAGAAGGAGAAGCCGGAGCAGAAGAAGAAGCAGAAGGAAAAGCACAAGCAGAAGGAGATGCAGAAGGAGAAGCAGGAAATGCAGAAGACTCAGAAGCAGAAGGAGAAGAAGAAGGAGAAGAATCAGAATCAGAAGAAGCAGAAGCAGAAATAGAAAGATAAGCCGACGAAGAGAAGCAGAACGAAAAGCAGGAGAAGCAGAAGAAGCACAAGCGGGAGAAGGAGAAGAAGAAGAAACAGAAGAAGGAGAAGGAGCAGAAGCAGAAGGAGAAGCAGAAGGAGAAGTAGAAAGAGAAGCAGGAAAAGCAGAAGAAGCAGAAGCAGGAGAAGCAGAAGGAGAAGAAACAGGAGAAGGACAAGAAGCAGAAAGGGAAGCAGTAGAAGCAGAAGAGGCAGGAAAAGCAGAAGCAGAAGAAAGAGAAGAAGAAGAAGACGATGAAGAAGAAGAAGAAGCAGCAGCATAAGGAGAAGCATAAGGAGAAGTATAAGGAGAAGCAGAAGAAGCAGAAGCAGGAGAAGTTGAAGCAGAAGAAAAAGACTAAGCAAAAGAAGCAGAAGCAGAAGCAGTGAGAGAAGCAGAAGAAGGAGAAGGAGAAGGAGCAGCAGAAGGAGAAGCAGAAGCAGAAAGAGAAGCAGAAACAGAAGGAGAACAAGAAGGAGAAGCAGGAGAAACAGAAGATGCAGAAAGAGAAGAAGAAAGAGAAGCAGAAGTAGAATCAGAAGAAACAGAAGAAGAAGAAGCAGAAGAAACAAAAGCAAAAGAAACAGAAGAAGGAGAAGAGCAGAAGCAGAAGCAGAAGTAGAAGCAGAAGCAGAAGGAGAAGCAGAAAGAGAAGCAGGAGAACCAGAAGAAGCAGGAGAAGCAGAAGCAGAAGAAACAGGAGAAGCCGAAGAAGCAGAAGCAGAATCTGAAGCAGAAGGAGAAACAGAAGAAGCACAATCTGAAGCAGAAGAAACAGAAATAGTAGAATAAGCAGTAGCAGAAGCACCAGGACAAGCAGAAGAACAAGAAGGAGAAGGCGAAAGAGAAGGTTTAGGAGTAGGAGAAGCAAAAGGATAAGCAGAAGCAGAAAGAGACGCAGAAGGAGAAGCAGCACGAGAAGTAGGAGAAGCAGAAGCAAGAGAAGCAGAAGAATCAGAAGACGCAGAAGCAGAATGAGAAGCAGAAGGAGAAGGAGAAGCAGAAGGAGAAGCAGAAGAAGGAGAAGGAGAAGCAGTAAGAGAAGCAGAAAGAGAAGCACAACAAGAAGCAGGAGAAGCAGAAGCAGGAGAAGCAGAAGCAGAAGAAACCTAAGAAGGAGAAGAAGCAGAAGCAGAAGGAGAAGCAGAAACAGAAGGAAAAGCAGAAATAGAAGCAGGAGCAGCAGAAGAAGCAGCAGCAGGAGAAGCAGAAGCAGAAGAAGCCGAAGAAGCAGAAGCAGAACCTGAAGCATAAGGAGATACAGGAGAAGCAGAAGAAGCAGAATCTGGAGAAGTAGAAGGAGCAGCAGAAGCAGAAAGAGAAGCAAAAGCAGAAGGAGAAGCAGAAGGAGAAGCAGAAGAAACAGAAGAAGCAGAGGCAGTAGCAGAAGATGTAGAAGCAGAAGGACAAGCAGAAGGAAAAGCAGAAGAACGAGAAGGAGAAGGAGAAGGAGAAGGAGAAACAGAAGGAGAAGCAGAAGGAGAAGCAGAAGAAGGAGCAGGAGAAGGAGCAGGAGAAGCAGAAAGAGAAGCAGAAGGAGAAGCAGGAGATGCAGAAACAGGAGAAGCAGAAGCAGAAGAAACAGGAGAAGGACAAGAAGCAGAAGCAGAAGGAGAAGCAGAAACAGAAGGAGAAGCAGAAAGAGAAGGAGGGAAAGCAGAAGAAGCAGAAGTAGGAGAAGCAGAAGCATAAGAATGCGAAGAAGCCGAAGCAGAACCTGAAGCAGAAGGAGAAGCAGGAGAAGCAGAAGAAGCAGAATCTGGAGAAGCAGAATAAGAAGCAGAACGAGAAGCGAAGCGAAAGAGAATCAAAAGCGAAGGAGAAGCGAAGAAACGAAGAAGTAGAAGCAGTTGCAGGTGTAGCAGAAGCAGAAGTAAAAGCAGAAAAACAGGAAGGAGAAAGTGAAACAGAAGTAGAAGTAGAAGGAAAAGCAGAAAGAGAAGCAGGTAAAGCAGAAGAAGAGGAAGCAGAAGGAGAATCAGAAGGAGAAGCAGAAGAAGGAGAAGGAGAAACAGAAGCAGAAGAAGATGCAGAAGGAGAAGCAGAAGAAGCAGAAGCAGAAGGAGAAGCAGGAGAAGCAGAAGAAGCAGAATTTGGAGAAGCAGAAGGAGAAGCAGAAGCAGAAAGAGAAGCAAAAGCAGAAGGAGAAGCAGAAGAAACAGAAGAAGCAGAGGCAGTAGCAGAAGAAGCAGAAGATTCAGAAGCAGAAGGAGAAGCAGAAGGAAAAGCAGAAGAACTAGAAGGAGAAGGAGAAGGAGAAACAGGAGTAGAAACAGAAAGAGAAGCAGAAGAAGGAGCAGTAGAAGGAAAAGCAGCAGGAGAAACAGAAAGAGCAGCAGAAGGAGAAGCAGGAAATGCAGAAACAGGAGAAGCAGAAGCAGAAGCAGAATAAACAGGAGAAGGACAAGAAGCAGAAGCAGAAGGAGAAGCAGAAAGAGAAGGAGGGGAAGCAGAAGAAGCAGAAGCAGGAGAAGCAGAAGCATAAGAATCCGAAGAAGCAGAAGCAGAACGTGAAGCAGAAGGAGAAGCAGGAGAAGCAGAAGAAGCAGAATCTTTAGAAGCAGAAGGAGAAGCAGAAGCAGAAAGAGAATCAAAAGCAGAAGGAGAAGCAGAAGAAAAAGAAGAATTAGAAGCAGTAGCAGTTGTAGCAGAAGCAGTAGGAAAAGCAGAAGAACAAGAAGGAGAAGGAGAAACAGAAGGAGAAGCAGAAGGAGAAGCAGAAAGAGAAGCAGGTAAAGCAGAAGAAGAAGAAGCAGAAGGAGAATAAGAAGGAGAAGCAGAAGAAGGAGAAGGAGAAGCAGAAGCAGAAGAAGATGCAGAAGGAGAAGCAGAAGAAGCAGAAGCAGAAGGAGAAGCAGGAAAAGCAGAAGAAGCAGAAGCAAAAGGAGAAGCAAAAGAAGGAGAAGGAGAAGCAGAGGCAGAAGAAGAAGCATAAGGACAAGCACAAGCAGAAGGAGATGCAGAAGGAGAAGCAGAAGAAGCAGAAGATGAAGGAGAATCAGAAGTAGGAGAAGGAGAAGGAGGAGAAGCAGAAGCAGAAGGAGAAGCAGAAGCGGAATGAGAAGCAGAAAGAGAAGCAGGAGAAGCACAAGAAGCAGAAGCAGGAGAAGCCGAAAGAGAAGAAGCAGAAGAAGCAGAATCAGAATCAGAAGTAGAAGCAGAAGCAGAAGGAGAAGCAGCAGAAGAAGTAGAATCAGAAATTCAGGCAGGAGAAACAGAAGAAGCAGAAGCAGAAGCAGAAGGCGAAGCAAAAAGAGAATAACACGGAGAAGTAGAAGAAGCAGCAGAAGGAGAAGAAGCAGAAGAAGCAGAAAAACAAGCAGGAGAAGCAGAAGCACAAAGAGAAGTAGAAGCAGAAGAAGCAGAAGCAGAAGAAGAAGCAGTAGAAGCATAAGAAGCAGAAGCAGGAGAAGCAGAAACAGAAGAAATAAAGAAGCATAAGATGCAGAAGCAGATGGAGAAACAGAAGAAGGAGAAAGAGCAGCAGAAGGTGAAGCAGAAGGAGATGCAGATGCAGAAAGCGAAGCAGAAACAGAAGGAGAAGAAGAAGGAGAAG
>NW_012289958.1:0-5146 GCF_000151885.1 Dipodomys ordii | reverse complement strand
GCGGGGACACTGCGGGGACACAGCTGGACAAAGTATGTTGACCCAGCGGGACACAGCGGGAAACAGCAGGACCCATTTTGGTAAACAGGGGGGACACAGTTTGACACAGCGAGGACACAGCGGGACACAGCGGGACACTGCGGGCCACAGCGGGGGACACAGCAGGACACAGCGGGGGACACAGGGAGGACACAGCGGAACACAGCATGGGACAATGCGAGGACACAGAGGGAAACAATGAGACACAGCTGGACACTGAATGAGACAGAGCGAGGACACAGCCGGACACCGCGAAACACAGCGTGACACAGTGGGGACACAGCAGGGGACACAGCAGGACACAGCCGGGGACACAGAGGGACACAGTGGGGGACACAGCAAGGACAAAGCGGGACACAGCGGGGGACACAGCGAGGACACAGCGGGACACAGCGGTGACACAGCCGGACACAGCTGGGGACACTGTGTGACACAGAGGGACACAGCAGGGACACAGCAAGGACACAGCGGGGGACACAGTGGGACACAGCCGGACACAGCCGGGGACACAGCTGTACACAGCGAGAGACACAGCGGGGGACACAGCGGGACACAGCGGGGAACAAAGAGAGGACACAGCGGGACCCAGCGGGACACAGCGTCGATAGAGCGGGGACACAGCGGGACACAGCGGTGACACAACGGGACTCAGCGGGGGAGACTGCGGGACCCAGCGGGACCCAGCGGGGACACAGCAAGGACACAGCGGGGGACACAGCGGGACACAGCCGGACACAGCGGGGGACACAGCGAGTGACACAGCGGGGGACACAGCGGGACACAGTGGGGAACACAGAGAGAGACACAGCAGGACCCAGCGGGACACAGCGTCGATACAGCGGGGACACCGTGAGGTACACAGCTGTTGACACAACGGGACACAGTGGGGGACACAGCGGGACACAGCGGGACACAGTGGGGCACAGCGGGGACAAAACGGGAGACACAGTGGGGAACAGAGCAGGACACAGCGGGGGACACAGAGAGGACACAGTGGGGACACAGCGAGACTCAGCCGGGGACACAGCAGGGGACAAAGCGGGACACCACGGGACACAGTGGGACACAGCGGGACACAGCGGGGTCACTGCGGGACACAGTGGGGGACAAAGCGGGACACAGCGGGACACAGCGGGGACGCAGCGGGACACAGCGTGACACAGCGGGACACGGCGTGGGACACAGCGGGACACAGAGGGGGACACAGCGAAGACACAGCGGGACACAGAGGGACACAGCGGGGGACACAGCGAGGACACAGTGGGGGACAAAGTGGGGGAAACAGCTGGACACAGCGGGGAACACAGCGAGGACACATCGGGATCCAGCGGGACACAGCGTCGATACAGCAGAGACACAGCATTACACAGCATGGTACAAAGCTGTGGACACAACAGGACACAGTGGGCGCACAGCGGGACACAGCGGGACGCAGTGGGACACAGCGGGACACAGCGGGACACAGCGGGGACAGAGCGGGACACAGTCGGACACAGCGGGACACAGCGGGGGACACAGCGGGAGACAAAGAGGGACACCACGGAACACAGCGGGACACAGCAGGAAACAGCAGTGACACTGCGGGGACACAGTGGGACACAGCGGGGGACACAGCGGTACACAGAGGGGGACAGAGCGGGACACAGTGGGGGACACAGCCGGACACAGCAGGGGAAACAGTGGGGGATACAGCGGGACACAGCGAGGGCACAGCGGGACAGAGCGGGACACTGCAGGGCACAACGTGGGACACAGCGGGACACAGCGGGGGACACAGCGAGGACACAGCGGAACACAGAGTGGGACACAGTGAGGACAGAGCGGGACACAGCGGGACACAGCGGGACACAGCCGGGTCCCAGCAGTGGACACAGCGGGACACAGCGGGGGACACATGGAGGACTCAGCGGGACAAAGCGGGCACACAGCGGCGACTCACCGGGGGACACAGCGGGGGACAAAGTGGGACACCACAGAACACAGTGGGAAACAGCGGGACACAGCGGGGAAACTGCGGGGACACAGGGGGACAAAGCGTGGGACACAGCTAGGGACACAGCGGGGGACACAGGGGGGGACACAGCGGGACACAGCGGGGAACACAGCGAGGACCCAGCGGGACCAAGCAGGACACAGCATCGATACAGCGGGGGAAACAGCGCGACACAGAGGGACACAGCGGAGGCCAGAGCGCAACACAGCGAGGGACACAGGGAGGACAAAGCGGGACACAGGGGGGACACAGCGGGACATAGCAGGGGACAGAGCGGGACACAGCGGGGGACACAGGGAGGACACAGCGGAACACAGCGGGGACACAGCAGGGACTCAGCGGGGGACACAGCAAGGGACAAAGCGGGGACACAGGGGGTACTCAGCGGGGGACACAGCGGGGGACATAGCGGGACACCATGGAACACAGCGGGACACAGCGGGAAACAGCGGTGAACGTGCGGGGACACAGCGGGACACAGCGGGGGACCCAGCGGGACACAGCAGGGGACACAGCGGGGGACACAGCGGGACACAGAGGACACACATGAGACACAGGGGGGACACAGCAGGACACAGCGAGGGAAACAGCGAGGACACATTGGGACACAGCGGGGACACAGCGGGACTCAGCGGGGGGACACAGCAGTACACACGGGATACAGTGGGGACACAGCGGGGGACACAGCAGGGACACAGCGGGGGACACAGCGGGACACAGCAGGGACAAAGCTGGGGACATAGCGGGGAACACAGCGGGACACAGCGGGGACACAGCGGGACACCGCGGAGAAAAAGCGGGGACTCAGGGGGGGACACAGAGGGACAAAGGAGGTCACAACGTGACACAGCGACGACACAGCAGGGACACAGCAGCAGACACAGCCGGACACAGTGGGACACAGCGGGGATACAGCTGGACACATCGGGGGACACAGCGGGGACACAGCGGGACACAGAGGGACACAGCAGAGGCCAGAGCAGAACACAGCAAGGGACACAGGGAAGACACAGCGGGACACAGCGGGGACACAGCGGGACTCAGCAGGGAAACAGAGGGGACTCAGAGGGGGACACAGCAGGGGACAAATCAGGACACCACGGGACACAGTGGGACACAGCGGGACACAGAGGGGACACTGCGGGGACAAACCGGGACAAAGCGGTGGACACAACTAGACACAGCGCGACCCAGCTGGACACAGCGGGGTACACAGTGGGGACACAGGTGGACACAGCGGGGTACACAGCGGGACACAGTAGGACACAGCAAGGAAACAGCGGGACACACCGGAACACAGCGGGACACAGCTGGGCACATCGGGACACAGCCTGACACAGCAGGGACACTGCGGGGGACACAGCAGGACACAGCGGGGGACACAGAGGGGGACACAGCGGGACACAGTGGGGACACAGCGGGTGACACAGCGGGACACTGCAGGACACAGCGGGACACAGAGTCGATACAGCAAGACACAGCGGGACACAGCAAGACACAGCGTGGGACACAGTGAGGACACAGCGGGATATAGCCTGACACAGTGGGGACACAGCGGGGGACACAGCGGGACTCAAACGGGGACACAGAGGGACACAGCCGGTCACAGAGGGGTACACAGCGGGACAGAGCGGGACACAGCGGGACACAGCGGGGACAGTGCTGGACACAACGGGGTACACAGCGGGACACAGCGGGGGACACAGCTTGACACAGCGGGGGACACAGCGAGGAAACAGTGGGACACAGCCTGACACAGCGGGGAAACTGCAGGGACACAGCTGTGACAGAGTGGGGAAAAAGCAAGGACACAACGGGTCACAGAGGGATACAGTGAGACACAGTGGGACAAAGCGGGGGACAGAGCAGGGGACACCTTGGGACACCTAGGGACACAGAGGGGACACAACGAGGACACAGCCGGACACAGCGGGTCACAGCGGGGGACACAGCTGGACACAGCGGGTTACACAGCGGGTTACACAGCGGGGACACAGCGAGGACACAGCGGGACACAGCGGGACACAGCCGGACACAGTGGGACACATCGGGGGACATACCTTGACCCAACAAGGGACACAGCAGAGTACACAGCGGGACACAGCGGGGGACACAGCGAGGACCCAGCGGGACACAGCCTGACACAGCGGGGACACAGCGGGGACACAGCAGGGCACACACCTGGGACACAGTGGGGACACAGCGAGGACACAACGGGACACAGAAGGATACAGCGAGACACAGCAAGACACAGCAGGGACACAGCGGGGACAAAGCGGGCGACACAGAGGGACACAGCGGGACACAGAGGGACACCGCGGGGGAAAGAGTGGGATACAGCGGGGGACACAGCGGGGGACACAGCGGGACACAGCGGGGAACACAGAGAGGACACAGCGGGACCCAGCGAGACACAGCGTCGATACAGTGGGGACACAGCGGGAAACAGCGGGGTACACAGCTGATGACACCACGGGACACAGTGGGTGACACAGCGGGACACAGCGGGGCACAGTGGGGACACAGCGGGGTACATATCGGGACACAACGGGGACACAGCTTGACACAGCGGGGACACAGCGGGGAAACAGCGGGACACAGCGGGACACAGCAGGGGACAAAGCAGGACACAGCGGGGGAGACAGCGAGGACACAGCTGGACAGTTCGGGAGACACAGCGAGGACACAGCGGGACACAGCGGAACACAGTGGGACACAGCAGGGACACAGCAGTGGACACAGCGGGACACAGCGGGTGACACAGCAGGACTCAGCATGTTCACAGCGGGACACAGCGGAACACAGCAGGACACAGCGGGACACAGCGGGACACAGCGGGGGACTCAGCGGCACACAGCGGGGGACACAGCGAGGACACAGGGGGACACTGAGGGAGACACAGCGAGGACACAGCTGGACACAGCAGAAAACAGCGTGACACAGCGTGGACACAGCAGGGGACACAGTGGGAAACAGCGGGGGACACAGCGGGACACAGCGGGGGACACAGCGGGGACAAATCGGGACACAGCAGGGGACACAGCGAGGACATAGCGGGACACAGCGGTGACACAGCCCGACTCAGCGGGGCACACAGCAGGACACAGCGGGACA
>NW_012289957.1:0-2061 GCF_000151885.1 Dipodomys ordii | reverse complement strand
ACAGCGGGAACACAGCAGGACACAGCCGGGGACACAACGAGGACTCTGCGGGACACAGCGGGACACAGCGTGGGACAAAGCGGGAGATAGCAGGGGACACAGCGAGGACACAGCGGGACACTGTGGCGACACATAGAGGACTCAGCGGGGGACACAGTGGGGGACAGAGCAGGACACAGTGGGACCCAGCGGGGACAAATCATGAGACACAGCGGTGGACAGAGCGGGAGACAGAGGCGGACACAGCGAGGACACAGCGGGACACAGCGGGGACACAGAGGTGGCTCAGGGAGGCCACAGCGGGGGACAAAGCGGGACACCATGGAACACAGCGGGACACAGCGTGAAACAGCGGTGAACCTGCGGGGACACAGCGGGACACAGCAGGGGACACAGCGGGACACAGCGGGGACACAGCGGGGACACAGTGGGACCCAGCAGGACACAGCGGGACACAGCAGGACACAGCGGGGGACACAGCGGGACACAGCGGGACACAGCGGGGACACAGAGGGGACTCAGCAAGGGACATAGCGGGGGACAAATCGGGACACCACAGGACACAGTGGGACACAGCGGGACACAGCGGGGACACTGCGGGGACACAGCGGGACAAAGCGGGGGACCCAGCGGGACCCAGCGGGACCCAGCAGGACCCAGCGGGGAAACAGCGGGGACACAGTGGGACACAGCGAGGACACAGCGGGACACAGCGTGACACTGCGGGGCACAGCGGGGGACACAGCAGGACACAGCAGGACACAGCAGGGGACACAGGGAGGACACAGCGGAACACAGCATGGGACAAAGCGAGGACACAGCTTGAAACAGCGAGACACAGCGGGACCCAGCGGGGACCCAGCAGTGGACACAGCGGGACCCAGCGGGGGACAAAGCGGGACACCACGGAACACAGCAGGACACAGCGTGAAACAGCGGTGAACCTGCGGGGACACAGCGGGACACAGCGGGGGACACAGCGGGACACAGCGGGACACAGCGGGGGACACAGCAGGGACACAGTGGGACACAGTTGGACACAGCGTGGGACAAAGCGGGAGACAGCGGAGGACACTGCGAGGACACAGCTGGACACAGCGGGGACACAGAGGGGACTCAGCAGGGGACATAGAGGGGAAAAAGCGGGACACCACGGGACACAGTAGGACACAGCGGGACACAGCGGGGACACTGCGGGACACAGCCGGGGGACACAGCGGTGGACAGCGGGGGAAAGAGAAGGGACACAGCGGGACACAGAGGGGACACAGCTGGACACAGAAGGGTACACAGCGGGGCACAGCGGACACACAAGAGGGACATAGCTGGACTCAGAGGGACACAGAGGGGACAGAGCGTGACACAGCGGGACACAGCGGGACACAGCGTGGAACACAGGGAGGACATAGAGGGACCCAGCGGGACCCAGCGCCGTTACAGCGGGGACACAGCGGGACACAGCGGGGTGCACAGCTGGGGACACAACGGGACACTCGGGGGACACAGCGAGGACACAGCGGGACACAGCGGGCCACAGCGGGGACACTGCGGGAACATAGTGGGACACAGCGGCGACACAGATGGGACTCAGCGGGACAAAGCGGGGGACACAGCGGGACACAGCTGGACACAGCTAGGGACACAGTGGGACACAGCGGGGACAAAGCTTGAGACACAGCGGGGTACAGAGCGGGAGACAGCGGGGGACACAGCGAGGACACAGCGGGACACAGCGCTGACACTGCGGGGGACACAGCGGGGGACACAGCCGGACACAGCCGGACACAGCGGGGGAAACAGGGGGGACCCAGCGGGACCCAGTGCGGGACACAGCGAGGACACATTGGGACACAAATGGGACACAGCGGGACTCAGCGGGGGACACAGCAGTACACAGCGGGACACAGCGGGACACAGCGGGGGACACAGAGGGGTAAACAGTGGGACACAGCGGGGAACACAGCGAGGATACAGCGGGACCAAGCGGGACACAGCGTTGATACAGCGGGGACACAGCGGGACACAGCGGGGTACACAGCTGGGTACACAACGGGACACAGC
>NW_012289956.1:0-1504 GCF_000151885.1 Dipodomys ordii | reverse complement strand
CACAGCGGGGCACACAGCGGGACACAGCGGGACACAGCTTGGGACACAGCGGGAATACAGCAGGACACAGCCGGGGACACAACGAGGACACAGCGGGACACAGCGGGACACAGCGTGGGACAAAGCGGGAGATAGCAGGGGACACAGCGAGGACACAGCGGGACACAGTGGCGACACATAGAGGACTCAGTGGGGGACACAGTGGGGGACAGAGCGGGACACAGTGGGACCCAGCGGGGACAAATCATGAGACACAGCGGTGGACAGAGCGGGAGACAGAGGCGGACACAGCGAGGACACAGCGGGACACAGCGGGGACAAAGAGGTGGCTCAGGGAGGCCACAGCGGGGGACAAAGCGGGACACCACGGAACACAGCGGGACACAGCGTGAAACAGCGGTGAACCTGCGGGGACACAGCGGGACACAGCGGGGGACACAGCAGGACACAGCGGGGACACAGCGGGGACACAGCGGGACCCAGCAGGACACAGCGGGACACAGCAGGACACAGCGGGGGACACAGCGGGACACATCGAGGGACACAGCGGGACACAGCGGGGACACAGAGGGGACTCAGCAGGGGACATAGCGGGTGACAAATCGGGACACCACAGGACACGGTGGGACACAGCGGGACACAGCGGGGACACTGCGGGGACACTGCGGGGACACAGCGGGACAAAGCGGGAGACCCAGGGGGACACAGCGGGACACAGCAGGACCCAGCGGGGAAACAGCGGGGACACAGTGGGACACAGCGAGGACACAGCGGGACACAGCGGGACACTGCGGGGCACAGCGGGGGACACAGCAGGACACAGCGGTGGACCCAGGGAGGACACAGCGGAACACAGCATGGGACACAGCGAGGACACAGCGTGAAACAGCGAGACACAGCGGGACCCAGCGGGGACCCAGCAGTGGACACAGCGGGACACAGCGGGGGACAAAGCGGGACACCACGGAACACAGCAGGACACAGCGTGAAACAGCGGTGAACCTGCGGGGACACAGCGGGACACAGCGGGGGACACAGCGGGACACAGCGGGACACAGCGGGGGACACAGCAGGGACACAGTGGGATACAGTAGGACACAGAGTGGGACAAAGCGGGAGACAGCGGAGGACACAGCGAGGACACAGCTGGACACAGCGGGGACACAGAGGGGACTCAGCAGGGGACATAGAGGGGAAAAAGCGGGACACCACGGGACACAGTAGGACACAGCGGGACACAGCGGGGACACTGCGGGACACAGCCGGGGGACACAGCGGTGGACAGCGGGGGAAAGAGAAGGGACACAGCGGGACACAGAGGGGACACAGCTGGACACAGAAGGGTACACAGGGGGCACAGCGGACACACAACATGGACAGAGCTGGACACAGAGGGACACAGAGGGGACAGAGCGTGACACAGCGGGACACAGCGGGACACAGCGGGGAACACAGGGAGGACATAGCGGGACTCAGCGGGACCCAGCGCCGTTACAGCGGGGAC
>NW_012289955.1:0-5444 GCF_000151885.1 Dipodomys ordii | reverse complement strand
CGGGACACAGCGGGGACACTGCGGGAACATAGTGGGACACAGCAGCGACACAGATGGGACTCAGCGGGACAAAGCGGGGGACACAGCGGGGGACAGCGGAGACAGAGAGGGGCCAAAGTGAGCCACAACGGTGACACAGCTGGACACAACAGAGTACACAACTGGACACAGCGGGCACACAGCGGGGACACAGCGGGACATAGCAGGACAAAGCGGAACACAGCGGGTGTCACAGCGGGACACAGCAGGGGACCCAGCGAGGACACAGCGGAACACAGCTGGAGACACAGCTGGGGACACAGCGGGACACAACGGGGAACACATCGAGGACACAGCGGGACCCAGCAGGAGACAGCGTCGATACAGCAGGGACACAGTGGGACACAGCGGAACACAGCGAGGGACAAAGCGGGAGACAGCGGGGGACACAGCGAGGACACAGGGGGACACAGCGGCGACACAGAGGGGACTCACCGGGGGACACAGCGTGGGACAAAGTGGGACACCACCGGACACAGTTTTACACAGCGGGACACAGTGGGGACACTGCGGGACACAGCAGGACAAAGCGGGGGACACAGCGGGACACAGCGGGCCACAGCTGGGGACCCAGCGGGGGACAGCGGAGACAGAGAGTGGTCACAGCGAGACACAGCGGTGACACAACTGGACACAGCGGGATACACATCGGGACAGAGCGGGCACACAGCGGGGACACAGCGGGACACAGCGGGACACAGCGGGGACACAGTGGGACCCAGCGGGACAAAGCGGGAGACACAGCGGGACACAGCAGGCACACAGCGGGGACACAGCGGGACACAGCGGGACACAGCGGGGACAAAGCGGGACACAGCTGGACACAGCGGGACACAGCGGTGGACACAGCAACACACAGTGGTGGTCCCAGTGAGGACACAGCAGGACACAGCAGGGACACAGCGAGGACACAGCTGGGGACACAGCGGTGGACACAGCGGGACACAGCGGGGAACACAGCGAGGACACAGCGGGACACAGCGGGACACAGCGTCGATACAGCGGGGACACAGCGTTACACAGCGTGGTACACAGCGTGGTACACAGCTGTGGACACAACGGGACACAGTGGGGGCACAGCCGGACACAGCGGTACACAGTGGGACACAGCGGGGACAAAGCGTGAGACACAGCGGGGGACAGAGAGGGAGACAGTAGGGGACTCAGCGAGGACACAGCGGCACACAACGGGACACAGCGGGAATCAGAGGTGAACCTGCGGGGGCACAGCGGGACACAGCGGGACACAGCGGGGACACAGCGAGGACACAGCGGCACACAAAGGGACACAGCGGGAAATAGAGGTGAACCTGCGGGGACACAGAGGGACACAGTGGGGGACACAGTGTGGGACACAGCGGTGAAACAGCGGGACACAACGGGACACAGCAGGGGGACACAGCGAGGACACAGCGGGACACAACGGGACACAGCAGGGGGACACAGCGAGGACACCACGGAACACAGCGGGACACAGCGGGAAACAGAGGTGAACCTGCGGGGACACAGCGGGACACAGTGGGGGACACAATGCAAAACAGCGGGGGACACAGCGGGACACAGTGGGGGACAGATTGTGGGACACAGCGAGACACAGCGGGGACAAATCTGGACACAGTGGGTTACACAGAGGGACACAGCGGGGACGCAGCGGGGAAACAGCGTGACACAGCAGGACACAGCGGGAAACAGCCGGGGACACAGCGAGGACACAGCGGCACAGAACAGGGGACACAGCAAGGACACAGTGGGACACAGCGGGGGACACAGCGAGACATAGCGGGGGACACAGCGGGGGAAACAGAGGGACACAGCGGGACACAGCGGGGGACACAGGGAGGACACAGCGGGACACAGCGGGGGACATAGCGAGGACACATTGGGACACAGCGGGGACACAGCGGGACTCAGCAGGGCACAGCAGTACACAGCGGGACACACCGGAACACAGCGGGGACACAGCAGAGACACAGCGGGGGACACAGCGGGACACAGCGGGGGACACAGGGAGGACACTGCGGGACACAGCGGGGGACATAGCGAGGACACATTGGGACACAGCGGGGACACAGCGGGACTCAGCGGGGCACAGCAGTACACAGCTGGACACACAGGGACACAGCGGGGACACAGCAGAGACACAGCGGGGGACACAGCGGGACAAAGCGGGGGACACAGGGAGGACACAAAGGGACCCAGGTGAACCCAGCGTCGATATGGCAGGGACACAGCAGGACACAGCGGGGAAAAAACCGAGGACACAGCGGAACACAGCGTGGGACACAGCGAGGACACAGCGAGGACACAGCGGGACACAGCGGGGACACAGTCGTAGACACAGCGGGACACAGTGGCGGACACAGCGGGACACAGCGGGGAACACAGCGAGGACACAGCGGGACCCAGGGCGACACAGCGGCGATACAGCGGGGACACAGCGTTACACAGCGTGATACACAGCTGTGAACACAACGGGACACAGTGGGGGCACAGCGGGACACAGCGGGACACAGTGGGACACAGCAGGGACAAAGCTTGAGACACAGCAAGGTACAGAGCGGGAGACAGCAGGGGACACAGCGAGGACACAGCGGTACACAGCGCTGACACTGCGGGGCACACAGCGGTACACAGCGGGGAACACAGCGGGGGACACAGCGGGACACAGAGGGACACAGCGGGGGACACAGGGGGGACACAGCGGGACACAGTGGGGGACACAGCGAGGACACATTGGGACACAGCAGGGACACAGCGGGACGCAGCGGGGGACACAGCAGTACACATCGGGACACAGCGGGACACAGCGAGGGACGCAGAGGGGTACACAGCGGGATAAAGCGGGGAACACAGCGAGGAAACAACAGGATCAAGCGGGACACAGCGTCGATACAGCGGGAACACAACGGGACACAGCGGGGTACACAGCTGGGGACACAGCCGGACACAGCGGGGGACACAGCGGGACACAGCGGGGAACACAGGGAAGACATAGCGGGACCCAGCGGGACCCAGCGTCGTTACAGCGGGGACTCAGTGGGACACAGCGGGGTGTACAGCTGGGTACACAACGGGACACTACGGGGGACACAGCGAGGACACAGAGGGACACAGCGGGACACAGCGGTGACACTGCGGGAACATAGTGGGACACAGCGGGGTACACAGCGGGACACAGCGCTACACAGCTAGGGACACAGCGGGGACAAAGCAGCAGACAGCGGGGGACACAGCGAGGACACAGCGGGACACAGCGGCGACACAGAGGGGACTCAGCAGGACAAAGCGGGGGACACAGCGGGACACAGCGGGACACAGCGGGGAACAGCGGAGACAGAGAGGGGCCAAAGAGAGACGCAGCGGTGACACAGCTGGACACAACGTAGTACACAGCAGGACACAGCCGGGCACAGGGCGGGGACACAGCAGGGACCAAGCGGGACATAGCGGGACACAGCGGAACACAGCAGGGGACACAGCGGGACACAGCAGGGGACCCAGCTAGGACACAGCGGGACACAGCGGGGGACACAGCTGGGGACACAGCGGGACACAGCGGGGAACTCAGCGAGGACACAGCGGGACCCAGCAGGACACAGCGTCGATACAGCAGGGACACAGTGTTACACAGCGTGGTACCCAGCTGTGGACACAACGGGACAGAGTGGGGGCACAGCGAGACACAGCGGGACACAGCGAGGACACAGCGGGACACATTGGTGACACAGCGGGGGACATAGCAGGACACAGCAGCGGACACAGCGGGGGACACAGCGGGACACAGCGCGACACAGCAAGGGACACAATGGGGACACAGCGGGACACAGCAGGGGACACAGCGAGGACACAGCGGAACATAGCGGGGGACACAGAGAGGACACAGCGGGACACAGCGAGACAAAGCGGGACACAGCATGGACACAGCAGTAGACACAGCGGGACATAGCAGGGGACACAGCTGGGGACACAACGGGACACAGCAGGGGACACAGCGAGGACAGAGCGGGACACAGCGGAACACAGCGGGGACACAACGTCGATACAGCGGGGACACAGCGAGACCCCGCGGGAAACACAGGAAGGAAACAGCGGGACCCAGTGGGACACAGCGTCGATACAGCGGGACACAACGGGGTACACAGCTGGGGACACAACAGGACACAGCGGGGGACACAGCGGTACACAGCGGGACATAGCGGGGGACACAGCGGGACCCAACGGGAGACCCAGCGAGGACACAGCGGGACACAGCGGGGGACAGAGGGGGACACAGCGAGGGACACAGCGGGACACAGCGGGGGACACAGCAAGGACACAGCGACACACTGCATGGGACACAGCAAGGACACAGTGGGACACAGCGGGGGACACAGCGGGACATAGCGGGGGACACAGCGGGACCCAACGGGAGACCCAGCGAGGACACAGCGGGACACAGCGGGGGACACAGGGGGACACAGCGGGGGACACAGCGGGACAGGGCGGGACACAGCGGGGGACACAGCAAGGACACAGCGGGGGACACAGGGAGGACACAGCGGGACACAGCAGGGGACAGAGCGAGGACACATTGGGACACATTGGGACACAGCGTGATTCAGCTGGGGACACAGCAGTATACAGCGGGACAAAGCGGGACACAGCGGCGTCACAGCAGAGACACAGCGGGGGACAGAGCGGTACACAGCGGGGGACACAGGGATGACAGATCAGGACCCAGCCGGACCCAGCGTGGATACAGCAGGGACCCAGCTGGACCCAGTGGGACACAGCGGGGACACAGCAGTAGACACAGCGGGACACAGCGTTGGACAAAGGGAGGACACAGCGGGACACAGCGGGACACAGCGTCGATACAGCAGGGACACAGCGGGACACAGTGGGGTACACAGCTGGGGACACAGCAAGGACACAGCGGGACACAGCGGGATACAGCGGGGACACTGCGGGAACATAGCAGGACACAGCGGGGTACACAGCGGGACACAGCAGGACACAGCTGGGGACAAAGCGGGGACACAGCGGGGACACAGCGGGACACAGCGGAACACAGCGGGAGTCAAAGCGGGAGACAGCGGGGGACACAGCGAGTACACAGGGGGACACAGCGGCGACACAGAGGGGACTCACCAGGGGACAAAGCGTGGGACAAAGTGGGACACCACGGAACACAGTGTTACACAGCGGGACACAGCGAGGACACTGCGGGACACAGCAGGACAAAGCGGGGGACACAGCGGGACACAGCGGGCCACAGCGGGGCACACAGCGGGGGACAGCGGAGACAGAGAGTGGCCACAGCGAGACAAAGCGGTGACACAGCTGGACACAGCGGGGTACACAGCGGGACACAGCGGGCACACAGCGGGGACACAGCGCGACAAAGCGGGACACAGCGGGGATGA
>NW_012289954.1:0-973 GCF_000151885.1 Dipodomys ordii | reverse complement strand
TCATTTAGAGAAAAAAAAACTCTTAAAGCCAGGCACCTACAGTTCATGCCTGTAATCCTAGCAACCCAGAGCTACTTTATGTAGAAGACAAAGGCTCAAAGCCAGCCCAGCAAAGTCTATGAGACTTCCCTCTCCAAAATAAGTATCAAAAAGCTTGGCTAGAGGTAAGGTTCAAGTAGCAGAATACAAGTAAACTAGCAAGCTTAGCCAAAACATTTAAACTCTCATATGAATTGTTATAAAAATAAAGAAAAACCATGCCTTTTAATGACAAGCAAGTACTTAAAGTACATGAAACATAAGTAATTAAAACTTACTTTCTCAGCCGGGCGCCGGTGGCTCGCCTATAATCCTAGCTACTCAGGAGGCTGAGATCTGAGGATCACAGTTCAAAGCCAGCCCAGGCAGGAAAGTCCATGAGACTCTTATCTCCAATAAAACACTAGAAAACCAGAAGTGGCGCTGTGGCTCAAGCAGTAGAGTACTCACCTTGAGCTGAAGAGCACAAGGATAGCGCCCAAGCCCAGAGTTCAAACTCCACGGCCAACAACAACAACAAAAAAAAAAAAAAAACTTATTTTCTCTACTTCTATTCTGTAAACATAATCACAAAGAAAACTGCATCAAAGTACAATTTTGTTTGTGGGGGTGGGGGGGATCATGGGGCTTGATCTCTGGGCCGGGGTGTTGGCTCAAGCGCTTGGTCTTAAATGATTGCTCTACCACTTGAGCCATAGCGCCACTTCTGGTTTTCTGGTGGTTCATTGGAGATAAAGTCTCACAGACTTTCCTGCCTGGGATGGATTTGAACCACATCCCTTAGATCTCAGCCTCCTGAGTAGCTAGGATTACAGACAACACCTGGCTAAAAGTACAATTTATTAAACATTGTCTATATTATTTTTTGTTGATTATGACATCAGTGGCAAAACATATATTAATAAAAGTGGCAACTCTTGGGTCTGGGAAGGTG